>NW_027488772.1:300000-412190 GCF_050948215.1 Halictus rubicundus
GGATAGAGGATAGGATAGGATAGAGGATAAAATAGAGGATAGGATAGGACAGAGGATAGGATAGGATGGAGGATAGGATAGGATATAGGATAGGATAGAGAATAGGATAGGGTAGAGGATAGGATAGGATAGAGGATAGGATAGGGGATTCGATAGGATAGAGCATAGGAGAGGATAGAGGATAGGATAGGATAGAGGATACGATATTATAGAGGATAGGATAGGGGATTGGATAGGATAGAGGAGAGGATAGGATAGGATAGAGGATAGGATAGGATAGGATACGATAGAGGATTGGATAGGATAGAGGATAGGATAGGATAGGATAGAGGATAGGATAGGATAGAGGATAGGATAGGATAGAGGATAGGATAGGATAGGATAGGATAGAGGATAGGATAGGATAGAGGATAGGATAAGATAGAGGATAGGATAGGATAGAGGATAGGATAGGATAGAGGATAGGATAGGATAGAGGATAGGATAGGATAGAGGATAGGATAGGATAGAGGATAGGATAGGATAGAGGATAGGATAGGATAGAGGATAGGATAGGATAGAGGATAGGATAGGATAGAGGATAGGATAGGATAGAGGATAGGATAGGATAGAGGATAGGATAGGATAGAGGATAGGATAGGATAGAGGATAGGATAGGATAGAGGATAGGATAGGATAGAGGATAGGATAGGATAGAGGATAGGATAGGATAGAGGATAGGATAGGATAGAGGATAGGATAGGATAGAGGATAGGATAGGATAGAGGATAGGATATAATAGAGGATAGGATCGAACAGAGGATAGGATAGGGGATTGGGTTGGATAGAGGATAGGATAGGATAGAGGATAGGATAGGTGACTGGATAGGATAGAGGATAGGATAGGATAGAGGGTAGGATAGGATAGAGGATAGGATAGGATAGAGGATAGGATAGGATACAGGATAGGATAGGATACAGGATACGATATTAGAGAGGATAGGATAGGATAGAGGATAGGATTAGATAGAGTATAGGATAGAGGATAGGATAGGATAGAGTATTGGATAGAATAGAGGATAGGATAGAGGATTGGATGGGATAGAGGACTGCATACGATAGAGGATAGAATAGGATAGAGGATAGTATAGGGGGTTGGATAGGACAGAGGATAGGATAGGATATTGGATAGGATAGAGAATAGGATAGCGTAGAGGATAGGATAGGATGGAGGATAGGATAGTTGATTCGATAGGATAGAGGATAGGAGAGGATAGAGGATAGGATAGGATAGAGGATATAATAGGACAGAAGATAAGATAGGATAGAGGATAGGGTAGGATAGAGGATAGGATAGGATAGATAAAATTATGGGAAAGAGGATAGGATATGATAGAGGATATAATACGATAGAGGATAGGATACGATAGAGGGTAGGATATGATTGAAGATAGGATAGGATAGAGGATAAGATAGGATAGCGGATAAGGTAGGGGATCGGATAGGATAGAGAATAGTATAGGATAGAGGATAGGATAGGGGATTGGATAGGATAGGATAGAGGATAGGATGTGGGATTGGATAGGGTAGAGGATATGATACGATAGAGGATAGGGTAGGATAGGGAATAGCATAGGATAGATAATATTATAGGATAGAGGATAGAATATGATAGAGGATACGATGTTATAGAGGATAGGATAGGGGATTGGATAGGATAGAGGATTGGATAGGATGGAGGATAGGATAATATAGAGGATAGGATAGAGGATAGAATAAAGTATATGATAGGGGATTGGATAGGATAGAGGATAGGAGACGATAGAGGATAGGATAGGATAGAGCATAGGATAGGATAGATGATAGGATAGGATAGAGGATAGGATAGGATAGGGGATAGGATAGGATACGGATAGAGGATACGATAGGATAGAGGATAGGATAGGAAGGAGTATAGGATAGGATAGAGGATAGGATAGAGGATAGGATAGGATAGAGGATAAAATAGAGGATAGGATAGGACAGAGGATAGGATAGGATGGAGGATAGGATAGGATATAGGATAGGATAGAGAATAGGATAGGGTAGAGGATAGGATAGGATAGAGGATGGGATAGGGGATTCGATAGGATAGAGCATAGGAGAGGATAGAGGATAGGATAGGATAGAGGATACGATATTATAGAGGATAGGATAGGGGATTGGATAGGATAGAGGAGAGGATAGGATAGGATAGAGGATAGGATAGGATAGGATACGATAGATAGGATAGGATAGGATACGATAGGATAGGATAGGATACGATAGAGGATAGGATAGGATAGAGGATAGGATAGGATAGAGGATAGGATAGGATAGGATGGAGGATAGGATAGGATAGAGGATAGGATAGGATAGGATAGGATAGAGGATAGGATAGGATAGAGGATAGGATAAGATAGAGGATAGGATAGGATAGAGGATAGGATAGGATAGAGGATAGGTTAGGATACAGGATAGGATAGGATAGAGGATAGGATAGGATAGAGGATAGGATAGGATAGAGGATAAGATAGGATAGAGGATAGGATAGGATAGAGGATTGGATAGAATACAGGATTGCATTGAGGATAGGATAGGATAGAGGATAGGATAGAGGATACGATAGAGGATAGGATAGAGGATTCGATAGGATAGAGGATATTATAGGATACACGATAGGTTGGGATAGAGGATTCGATAGGATAGAGGATAGGATAGGATAGAGGATAGTATATTATAGAGGATAGGATAGGATAGAGGATAGGGTAGGATAGAGGATATGATAGGATAGAGGATAGGATAGGATAGAGAATAGGATAGGATAGAGGATAGGATAGGATAGAGGTTAGGATAGGATAGAGGATAGGATAGAGGATAGGATAGGATATAGGATAGGATAGGATAGAGGATAGGATAGGATAGAGGATACGATAGGATAGAGGAAACGATAGGAAAGAGGAAAGGATAGAGGATAGGATAGAGGATAGGATAGGTTAGAGGATAGAGGATAGGATAGGATAGAGGATAGGATAGGATAGAAGATAGGATAGGATAGAGGATAGGATAGGATAGAGGATAGGATAGGATAGAGGATAGGATAGGATAGAGGATAGGATAGGATAGAGGATAGGATAGGATAGAGGATAGGATAGGATAGAGGATAGGATAGGATAGAGGATAGGATAGGATAGAGGATAGGATAGGATAGAGGATAGGATAGGATAGAGGATAGGATAGGATAGAGGATAGGATAGGATAGAGGATAGGATAGGATAGAGGATAGGATAGGATAGAGGATAGGATAGGATAGAGGATAGGATAGGATAGAGGATAAGATAGGATAGAGGATAGGATAGGATAGAGGATTGGATAGAATACAGGATTGCATTGAGGATAGGATAGGATAGAGGATAGGATAGAGGATACGATAGAGGATAGGATAGTGGATTCGATAGGATAGAGGATATTATAGGATACACGATAGGTTAGGATAGAGGATTCGATAGGATAGAGGATAGGATAGGATAGGGGATAGTATATTATAGAGGATAGGATAGGATAGAGGATATGATAGGATAGAGGATAGGATAGGATAGAGAATAGGATCGGATAGAGGATAGGATAGGATAGAGGATAGGATAGGATAGAGGATAGGATAGGATAGAGGATAGGATAGTATAGAGGATAGGATAGGATAGAGGATACGATAGGATAGAGGAAAGGATAGAGGAAAGGATAGAGGATAGGATAGGATAGGGGATAGAGGATAGGATAGGATAGAGGATAGGATAGGATAGAGGATAGGATAGGATAGAGGATAGGATAGGATAGAGGATAGGATAGGATAGAGGATAGGATAGGATAGAGGATAGGATAGGATAGAGGATAGGATAGGATAGGATAGAGGATAGGATAGGATAGAGGATAGGATAGGATAGAGGATAGGATAGGATAGAGGATAGGATAGGATAGAGGATAGGATAGGATAGAGGATAGGATATAATAGAGGATAGGATCCGATAGAGGATAGGATAGGGGATTCGTTGGATAGAGGATAGGATAGGATAGAGGATAGGATAGGATAGCGGATAGGATAGGATAGAGTATAGAATAGGATAAAGGATAGGATAGGATAGAGGATAGGATAGGATAGAGGATAGGATAGGATAGAGTGTAGAATAGGATAGAGGATAGGATAGGATAGAGGATAGGATCCGATAGAGGATAGGATAGGGGACTCGTTGGATAGAGGATAGGATAGGATACAGGATAGGATAGGATAGCGGATAGGATAGGATAGAGTATAGAATAGGATAAATTATAGCATAGGATAGATGATAAGATAGGATAGAGCATCGGATAGGGGATTGGATAGAGAATAGGATAGGATAGAGGATAGGATAGGATAGAGGTTAGGATAGGATAGAGGATAGGATAGAGGATAGGATAGGATATAGGATAGGATAGGATAGAGGATAGGATAGGATAGAGGATACGATAGGATAGAGGAAACGATAGGAAAGAGGAAAGGATAGAGGATAGGATAGAGGATAGGATAGGATAGAGGATAGAGGATAGGATAGGATAGAGGATAGGATAGGATAGAAGATAGGATAGGATAGAGGATAGGATAGGATAGAGGATAGGATAGGATAGAGGATAGGATAGGATAGAGGATAGGATAGGATAGAGGATAGGATAGGATAGAGGATAGGATAGGATAGAGGATAGGATAGGATAGAGGATAGGATAGGATAGAGGATAGGATAGGATAGAGGATAGGATAGGATAGAGGATAGGATAGGATAGAGGATAGGATAGGATAGAGGATAGGATAGGATAGAGGATAGGATAGGATAGAGGATAGGATAGGATAGAGGATAGGATAGGATAGAGGATAAGATAGGATAGAGGATAGGATAGGATAGAGGATTGGATAGAATACAGGATTGCATTGAGGATAGGATAGGATAGAGGATAGGATAGAGGATACGATAGAGGATAGGATAGTGGATTCGATAGGATAGAGGATATTATAGGATACACGATAGGTTAGGATAGAGGATTCGATAGGATAGAGGATAGGATAGGATAGGGGATAGTATATTATAGAGGATAGGATAGGATAGAGGATATGATAGGATAGAGGATAGGATAGGATAGAGAATAGGATCGGATAGAGGATAGGATAGGATAGAGGATAGGATAGGATAGAGGATAGGATAGGATAGAGGATAGGATAGGATAGAGGATAGGATAGGATAGAGGATACGATAGGATAGAGGAAAGGATAGAGGAAAGGATAGAGGATAGGATAGGATAGGGGATAGAGGATAGGATAGGATAGAGGATAGGATAGGATAGAGGATAGGATAGGATAGAGGATAGGATAGGATAGAGGATAGGATAGGATAGAGGATAGGATAGGATAGAGGATAGGATAGGATAGGATAGAGGATAGGATAGGATAGAGGATAGGATAGGATAGAGGATAGGATAGGATAGAGGATAGGATAGGATAGAGGATAGGATAGGATAGAGGATAGGATATAATAGAGGATAGGATCCGATAGAGGATAGGATAGGGGATTCGTTGGATAGAGGATAGGATAGGATAGAGGATAGGATAGGATAGCGGATAGGATAGGATAGAGTATAGAATAGGATAAAGGATAGGATAGGATAGAGGATAGGATAGGATAGAGGATAGGATAGGATAGAGTGTAGAATAGGATAGAGGATAGGATAGGATAGAGGATAGGATCCGATAGAGGATAGGATAGGGGACTCGTTGGATAGAGGATAGGATAGGATACAGGATAGGATAGGATAGCGGATAGGATAGGATAGAGTATAGAATAGGATAAATTATAGCATAGGATAGATGATAAGATAGGATAGAGCATCGGATAGGGGATTGGATAGAGAATAGGATAGGATAGAGCATAGGATAAGATACAGGATAGGATAGGATAGAGGATAGGATAGGATAGGGGATATTATAGGATAGAGGATAGGATAGGATAGCGGATAGGATAGCGGATAGGATAGCGGACAGGATAGGGTAGAGGATAGGATAGGATAGAGGATTGGATAGAATACAGGATTTCATTGAGGATAGGATAGGATAGAGGATAGGATAGAGGATAGGATAGAGGATTCGATAGGATAGAGGATATTGTAGGATACACGATAGGTTAGGATAGAGGATACGATAGGATAGAGGAAAGGATAGAGGATAGGATAGGAAAGAGGATAGGATAGGATAGAGGATAGGATAGGATAGAGGATAGGATAGGATAGAGGATAGGATAGGATAGAGGATAGGATAGGATAGATGATAGGATATAATAGAGGATAGGATCGAACAGAGGATAGGATAGGGGATTGGGTTGGATAGAGGATAGGATAGGATAGAGGATAGGATAGGTGACTGGATAGGATAGAGGATAGGATAGGATAGAGGGTAGGATAGGATAGAGGATAGGATAGGATAGAGGATAGGATAGGATAGTGGATAGGATAGGATAGAGGATAGGTTAGGATAGAGGATAGGATAGGATAGAGGATAGGATAGGATAGAGGATAGGATAGGATAGAGGATAGGATAGGATAGAGGATAAGATAGGATAGAGGATAGGATAGGATAGAGGATTGGATAGAATACAGGATTGCATTGAGGATAGGATAGGATAGAGGATAGGATAGAGGATACGATAGAGGATAGGATAGAGGATTCGATAGGATAGAGGATATTATAGGATACACGATAGGTTAGGATAGAGGATTCGATAGGATAGAGGATAGGATAGGATAGGGGATAGTATATTATAGAGGATAGGATAGGATGGAGGATAGGATAGGATAGAGGATATGATAGGATAGAGGATAGGATAGGATAGAGAATAGGATCGGATAGAGAATAGGATAGGATAGAGGATAGGATAGGATAGAGGATACGATAGGATAGAGGAAAGGATAGAGGATAGGATAGAGGATAGGATAGGATAGGGGATAGAGGATAGGATAGGATAGAGGATAGGATAGGATAGAGGATTGGATAGGATAGAGGATAGGATAGGATAGAGGATAGGATAGGATAGAGTATAGGTTATAGGATTGGCTAGGATAGAGGATAGGATACGATAGAGGATAGGATAGGATAGGATAGAGAATGGGATAGGATATATGATATTATAGGATGGAGCAAGGATAGGACAGAGGATACGATATTATAGAGGATAGGATAGGATAGCGGAAAGGATAGGATAGAGGATAGGATAGTGTAGGATCTCGGGAAAAATGAGGGCACCGCCGCCGGGAATCGAACCCACGACCTCACTGGTGGTAGCCGATCGACTAACGCGCTCACCCACGGAACCCTCCCGTTCTTCCCGATTTCCCACATACTTTTGTTCTGGGGGTCCTGATCCCACACTCGGCCATCCTGCAACGACATTCGCCCTCGAATGTCCGTCACAGCGTCGTCTCATCGTCTTTTTTGTGCTGTGGCCATACACAGAGCCACCAAACACAACTCGTCGTAACAACTTAGAAACTCACAGCGCCATCGTGCGGCGATCGGTGTTCCCCCAATCCCACTTCTGACACCAATCAACAAAGGCGAAGCCCCACTCGACACATACCACATCGACCACCTTGGACCTTTGGTATCAACAAAAAAAAGCTATCATCACATTTTGGTTGTCATTGATGCATTCACCAAGTTTGTATGGCTTTACACCACGAAAACGACGAATACCAACGAAGTGGTGCGGCATTTGGAGAAGCAGGCGGTAACGTTCGGTAATCCACGGCGTATCATTTCCGACAGAGGCACTGCGTTCACTTCCGGAGAATTTAAAGAGTATTGCGCGAAAGAAAGAATTGAACACCTCCTTATTGCAACCGGAGTCCCACGAGGCAACGGACAGGTGGAACGAGTTAATCGAACACTCATACCGGTACTAACGAAACTAGCAGCGCCTAAACCGGAAGAGTGGTACAGGTATGTAGAGGTGGTACAGAAATACCTCAATGCAACGCACCACCGAAGCATAAATTCCACACCATTCCGGTTATTCTTCGGAACACAGATGAGAACAAGAGACGAGGCGCCAATCAGGGAGATACTTGAGCAAGAGTGGGCAGCGACGTTTGAAGAAAAGCGGGATGAAGAAAGAAGAGAAGCTAGTGAAAGCATTGCGAAAATTCAAAAAGAGAATCAGAAAACATATAACAAAAGGAGGAAAGAAGCGCGTACATATCGCGATAATGAATTAGTAGCAATCAAGCGAACGCAAGCGGGACCAGGCATGAAGCTAGCAGCGAAGTATCTAGGCCCTTATAGGATCACAAGGGCGCTGCGAAATAACCGGTACATAGTAGAAAAGATTGGAAATCAGGAGGGGCCAAAACAGACGACCACCGTAGCGGACTACATGAAACCGTGGGCACAAGCGGATCATGATTTGAGCAGCGACGAAAGCGATCCTGAAGGCGCAGCATCTGAGGGCAGATGCTAGAGCAGGATGGCCGAGTGTGGGAAGGGACGAAGGGGTACATCGGGACGTTGAGACGGTAGTGTTTGGGTTCGCGAGCGGAACAGAGACCGATGCTCAAAAACAATTAATAGTTTTAACAAGCGAAGAGAAATAGCGCAACTTTCAAGGCGGCGGATCTCGGCGAAAGACGTTCTCGGCGAAAGACGTTTAATTATAAAAATATATCGTCATTTTCATATTATCCTCCTAGATCCTACAATAGTATAGAGGATAGGATGTGATACAGGATAGGATAAGAGGATAGGATAGGATAGGATATAGGATAGGATCGGATAGAGGATAGGATAGGATAGAGAATAGGATATGATAGAGGATACGATATTATAGAGTATGGATAGGATAGCGGAAAGGATAGGATAGAGAATAGGATAGTATAGAGGATAGGACGTGATACAGGATAGGATAGGATACAGGATAGGATAGGATAAAGGATAGGATAGGATAGAGGATAGGATAGGATAGAGGGTAGGATAGAGGATAGGATAGGATACAGGATAGGATAGGATAGAGGATAGGATAGGATACAGGATACGATAGGATAGAGGATAGGATAGCATAGAGGATACGATATAGGATTGGATAGGATAGAGGATAGGATAGGATAGAGGATAGGATAGGATACAGGATACGATAGGATAGAGGATAGGATAGCATAGAGGATACGATATAGGATTGGATATGATAGAAGATAGGATACGATAGAGGATAGTATAGGATTGGATAGACAATAGGATCGGATAGAGGATAGGATAGGATAGCGGAGAGGATAGGATAGAGGATAGGATAGGATAGGATAGGATAGAGAAGAGGATAGGATAGATGATGGTATAGGATAGAAAATAGGATAGGATAGAGGATACGATATTATAGATGATAGAATACGATCGAGTATTGGATAGGATAGAGAATAGGACGGGATAGAGGATAGGATAGGATAGAGGATAGGATAGGATAGAGGATAGGATAGGATAGAGGATAGGATAGAGGATAGGATAGGATAGAGGATAGGATAGGATAAAGGATAGGATAGGGGATTGGATAGGATAGAGGATAGGAGACGATAGAGGATAGGATAGGATAGATGATAGGATATGATAGAGGATAGGATACGATAGAGGATAGGATAGGATGGAGGATAGGATAAAATAGGGGATAGGATAGGATAGAGGATACGATAGAGGATTGGATAGGATAGAGGATAGGATAGGGGCTAGTGGATACGTCAGGCCAGAGGATAGGATAGGATAGAGGATAGGATATAGGATAGGATACAGGATAGGATAGGATACAGGATACGATATTAGAGAGGATAGGATAGGATAGAGGATAGGATTAGATAGAGTATAGGATAGAGGATAGGATAGGATAGAGTATTGGATAGAATAGAGGATAGGATAGAGGATTGGATGGGATAGAGGACTGCATACGATAGAGGATAGAATAGGATAGAGGATAGTATAGGGGGTTGGATAGGACAGAGGATAGGATAGGATATTGGATAGGATAGAGAATAGGATAGCGTAGAGGATAGGATAGGATGGAGGATAGGATAGTTGATTCGATAGGATAGAGGATAGGAGAGGATAGAGGATAGGATAGGATAGAGGATGCGATATTATAAGGGATAGGATAGGATAGAGGATAGTATAGGATAGAGGATATGATAGGACAGAAGATAAGATAGGATAGAGGATAGGGTAGGATAGAGGATAGGATAGGATAGATAAAATTATGGGAAAGAGGATAGGATATGATAGAGGATATAATACGATAGAGGGTAGGATATGATTGAAGATAGGATAGGATAGAGGATAAGATAGGATAGCGGATAAGGTAGGGGATCGGATAGGATAGAGAATAGTATAGGATAGAGGATAGGATAGGGGATTGGATAGGATAGGATAGAGGATAGGATGTGGGATTGGATAGGGTAGAGGATATGATACGATAGAGGATAGGGTAGGATAGGGAATAGCATAGGATAGATAATATTATAGGATAGAGGATAGAATATGATAGAGGATACGATGTTATAGAGGATAGGATAGGATAGAGGATAGGATAGGGGATTGGATAGGATAGAGGATAGGATAGGATGGAGGATAGGATAATATAGAGGATAGGATAGAGGATAGAATAAAGTATATGATAGGGGATTGGATAGGATAGAGGATAGGAGACGATAGAGGATAGGATAGGATAGAGCATAGGATAGGAAAGAGGATAGGATAGGATAGAGGATAGGATAGGATAGGGGATAGGATAGGATACGGATAGAGGATACGATAGGATAGAGGATAGGATAGGAAGGAGTATAGGATAGGATAGAGGATAGGATAGAGGATAGGATAGAGGATAGGATAGGATAGAGGATAAAATAGAGGATAGGATAGGACAGAGGATAGGATAGGATGGAGGATAGGATAGGATATAGGATAGGATAGAGAATAGGATAGGGTAGAGGATAGGATAGGATAGAGGATAGGATAGGGGATTCGATAGGATAGAGCATAGGAGAGGATAGAGGATAGGATAGGATAGAGGATACGATATTATAGAGGATAGGATAGGGGATTGGATAGGATAGAGGAGAGGATAGGATAGGATAGAGGATAGGATAGGATAGGATACGATAGAGGATTCGATAGGATAGATTATAGGATAGGATAGGATAGAGGATAGGATAGGATAGAGGATAGGATAGGATAGGATAGGATAGAGGATAGGATAGGATAGAGGATAGGATAAGATAGAGGATAGGATAGGATAGAGGATAGGATAGGATAGAGGATAGGTTAGGATAGAGGATAGGATAGGATAGAGGATAGGATAGAGGATACGATAGAGGATAGGATAGAGGATTCGATAGGATAGAGAATATTATAGGATACACGATAGGTTAGGATAGAGGATTCGATAGGATAGAGGATAGGATAGGATAGAGGATAGTATATTATAGAGGATAGGATAGGATAGAGGATATGATAGGATAGAGGATAGGATAGGATAGAGAATAGGATCGGATAGAGGATAGGATAGGATAGAGGATAGGATAGGATAGAGGATAGGATAGGATAGAGGATAGGATAGGATAGAGGATAGGATAGGATAGAGGATACGATAGGATAGAGGAAAGGATAGAGGAAAGGATAGAGGATAGGATAGGATAGGGGATAGAGGATAGGATAGGATAGAGGATAGGATAGGATAGAGGATAGGATAGGATAGAGGATAGGATAGGATAGAGGATAGGATAGGATAGAGGATAGGATAGGATAGAGGATAGGATAGGATAGAGGATAGGATAGGATAGGATAGAGGATAGGATAGGATAGAGGATAGGATAGGATAGAGGATAGGATAGGATAGAGGATAGGATAGGATAGAGGATAGGATAGGATAGAGGATAGGATATAATAGAGGATAGGATCCGATAGAGGATAGGATAGGGGATTCGTTGGATAGAGGATAGGATAGGATAGAGGATAGGATAGGATAGCGGATAGGATAGGATAGAGTATAGAATAGGATAAAGGATAGGATAGGATAGAGGATAGGATAGGATAGAGGATAGGATAGGATAGAGTGTAGAATAGGATAGAGGATAGGATAGGATAGAGGATAGGATCCGATAGAGGATAGGATAGGGGACTCGTTGGATAGAGGATAGGATAGGATACAGGATAGGATAGGATAGCGGATAGGATAGGATAGAGTATAGAATAGGATAAATTATAGCATAGGATAGATGATAAGATAGGATAGAGCATCGGATAGGGGATTGGATAGAGAATAGGATAGGATAGAGCATAGGATAAGATACAGGATAGGATAGGATAGAGGATAGGATAGGATAGGGGATATTATAGGATAGAGGATAGGATAGGATAGCGGATAGGATAGCGGATAGGATAGCGGACAGGATAGGGTAGAGGATAGGATAGGATAGAGGATTGGATAGAATACAGGATTTCATTGAGGATAGGATAGGATAGAGGATAGGATAGAGGATAGGATAGAGGATTCGATAGGATAGAGGATTCGATAGGATAGAGGATATTGTAGGATACACGATAGGTTAGGATAGAGGATACGATAGGATAGAGGAAAGGATAGAGGATAGGATAGGAAAGAGGATAGGATAGGATAGAGGATAGGATAGGATAGAGGATAGGATAGGATAGAGGATAGGATAGGATAGAGGATAGGATAGGATAGATGATAGGATATAATAGAGGATAGGATCGAACAGAGGATAGGATAGGGGATTGGGTTGGATAGAGGATAGGATAGGATAGAGGATAGGATAGGTGACTGGATAGGATAGAGGATAGGATAGGATAGAGGGTAGGATAGGATAGAGGATAGGATAGGATAGAGGATAGGATAGGATAGTGGATAGGATAGGATAGAGGATAGGTTAGGATAGAGGATAGGATAGGATAGAGGATAGGATAGGATAGAGGATAGGATAGGATAGAGGATAAGATAGGATAGAGGATAGGATAGGATAGAGGATTGGATAGAATACAGGATTGCATTGAGGATAGGATAGGATAGAGGATAGGATAGAGGATACGATAGAGGATAGGATAGAGGATTCGATAGGATAGAGGATATTATAGGATACACGATAGGTTAGGATAGAGGATTCGATAGGATAGAGGATAGGATAGGATAGGGGATAGTATATTATAGAGGATAGGATAGGATGGAGGATAGGATAGGATAGAGGATATGATAGGATAGAGGATAGGATAGGATAGAGAATAGGATCGGATAGAGAATAGGATAGGATAGAGGATAGGATAGGATAGAGGATACGATAGGATAGAGGAAAGGATAGAGGATAGGATAGAGGATAGGATAGGATAGGGGATAGAGGATAGGATAGGATAGAGGATAGGATAGGATAGAGGATTGGATAGGATAGAGGATAGGATAGGATAGAGGATAGGATAGGATAGAGTATAGGTTATAGGATTGGCTAGGATAGAGGATAGGATACGATAGAGGATAGGATAGGATAGGATAGAGAATGGGATAGGATATATGATATTATAGGATGGAGCAAGGATAGGACAGAGGATACGATATTATAGAGGATAGGATAGGATAGCGGAAAGGATAGGATAGAGGATAGGATAGTGTAGGATCTCGGGAAAAATGAGGGCACCGCCGCCGGGAATCGAACCCACGACCTCACTGGTGGTAGCCGATCGACTAACGCGCTCACCCACGGAACCCTCCCGTTCTTCCCGATTTCCCACATACTTTTGTTCTGGGGGTCCTGATCCCACACTCGGCCATCCTGCAACGACATTCGCCCTCGAATGTCCGTCACAGCGTCGTCTCATCGTCTTTTTTGTGCTGTGGCCATACACAGAGCCACCAAACACAACTCGTCGTAACAACTTAGAAACTCACAGCGCCATCGTGCGGCGATCGGTGTTCCCCCAATCCCACTTCTGACACCAATCAACAAAGGCGAAGCCCCACTCGACACATACCACATCGACCACCTTGGACCTTTGGTATCAACAAAAAAAAGCTATCATCACATTTTGGTTGTCATTGATGCATTCACCAAGTTTGTATGGCTTTACACCACGAAAACGACGAATACCAACGAAGTGGTGCGGCATTTGGAGAAGCAGGCGGTAACGTTCGGTAATCCACGGCGTATCATTTCCGACAGAGGCACTGCGTTCACTTCCGGAGAATTTAAAGAGTATTGCGCGAAAGAAAGAATTGAACACCTCCTTATTGCAACCGGAGTCCCACGAGGCAACGGACAGGTGGAACGAGTTAATCGAACACTCATACCGGTACTAACGAAACTAGCAGCGCCTAAACCGGAAGAGTGGTACAGGTATGTAGAGGTGGTACAGAAATACCTCAATGCAACGCACCACCGAAGCATAAATTCCACACCATTCCGGTTATTCTTCGGAACACAGATGAGAACAAGAGACGAGGCGCCAATCAGGGAGATACTTGAGCAAGAGTGGGCAGCGACGTTTGAAGAAAAGCGGGATGAAGAAAGAAGAGAAGCTAGTGAAAGCATTGCGAAAATTCAAAAAGAGAATCAGAAAACATATAACAAAAGGAGGAAAGAAGCGCGTACATATCGCGATAATGAATTAGTAGCAATCAAGCGAACGCAAGCGGGACCAGGCATGAAGCTAGCAGCGAAGTATCTAGGCCCTTATAGGATCACAAGGGCGCTGCGAAATAACCGGTACATAGTAGAAAAGATTGGAAATCAGGAGGGGCCAAAACAGACGACCACCGTAGCGGACTACATGAAACCGTGGGCACAAGCGGATCATGATTTGAGCAGCGACGAAAGCGATCCTGAAGGCGCAGCATCTGAGGGCAGATGCTAGAGCAGGATGGCCGAGTGTGGGAAGGGACGAAGGGGTACATCGGGACGTTGAGACGGTAGTGTTTGGGTTCGCGAGCGGAACAGAGACCGATGCTCAAAAACAATTAATAGTTTTAACAAGCGAAGAGAAATAGCGCAACTTTCAAGGCGGCGGATCTCGGCGAAAGACGTTCTCGGCGAAAGACGTTTAATTATAAAAATATATCGTCATTTTCATATTATCCTCCTAGATCCTACAATAGTATAGAGGATAGGATGTGATACAGGATAGGATAAGAGGATAGGATAGGATAGGATATAGGATAGGATCGGATAGAGGATAGGATAGGATAGAGAATAGGATATGATAGAGGATACGATATTATAGAGTATGGATAGGATAGCGGAAAGGATAGGATAGAGAATAGGATAGTATAGAGGATAGGACGTGATACAGGATAGGATAGGATACAGGATAGGATAGGATAAAGGATAGGATAGGATAGAGGATAGGATAGGATAGAGGGTAGGATAGAGGATAGGATAGGATACAGGATAGGATAGGATAGAGGATAGGATAGGATACAGGATACGATAGGATAGAGGATAGGATAGCATAGAGGATACGATATAGGATTGGATAGGATAGAGGATAGGATAGGATAGAGGATAGGATAGGATACAGGATACGATAGGATAGAGGATAGGATAGCATAGAGGATACGATATAGGATTGGATATGATAGAAGATAGGATACGATAGAGGATAGTATAGGATTGGATAGACAATAGGATCGGATAGAGGATAGGATAGGATAGCGGAGAGGATAGGATAGAGGATAGGATAGGATAGGATAGGATAGAGAAGAGGATAGGATAGATGATGGTATAGGATAGAAAATAGGATAGGATAGAGGATACGATATTATAGATGATAGAATACGATCGAGTATTGGATAGGATAGAGAATAGGACGGGATAGAGGATAGGATAGGATAGAGGATAGGATAGGATAGAGGATAGGATAGGATAGAGGATAGGATAGAGGATAGGATAGGATAGAGGATAGGATAGGATAAAGGATAGGATAGGGGATTGGATAGGATAGAGGATAGGAGACGATAGAGGATAGGATAGGATAGATGATAGGATATGATAGAGGATAGGATACGATAGAGGATAGGATAGGATGGAGGATAGGATAAAATAGGGGATAGGATAGGATAGAGGATACGATAGAGGATTGGATAGGATAGAGGATAGGATAGGGGCTAGTGGATACGTCAGGCCAGAGGATAGGATAGGATAGAGGATAGGATATAGGATAGGATACAGGATAGGATAGGATACAGGATACGATATTAGAGAGGATAGGATAGGATAGAGGATAGGATTAGATAGAGTATAGGATAGAGGATAGGATAGGATAGAGTATTGGATAGAATAGAGGATAGGATAGAGGATTGGATGGGATAGAGGACTGCATACGATAGAGGATAGAATAGGATAGAGGATAGTATAGGGGGTTGGATAGGACAGAGGATAGGATACGATATTGGATAGGATAGAGAATAGGATAGCGTAGAGGATAGGATAGGATGGAGGATAGGATAGTTGATTCGATAGGATAGAGGATAGGAGAGGATAGAGGATAGGATAGGATAGAGGATGCGATATTATAAGGGATAGGATAGGATAGAGGATAGTATAGGATAGAGGATATGATAGGACAGAAGATAAGATAGGATAGAGGATAGGGTAGGATAGAGGATAGGATAGGATAGATAAAATTATGGGAAAGAGGATAGGATATGATAGAGGATATAATACGATAGAGGGTAGGATATGATTGAAGATAGGATAGGATAGAGGATAAGATAGGATAGCGGATAAGGTAGGGGATCGGATAGGATAGAGAATAGTATAGGATAGAGGATAGGATAGGGGATTGGATAGGATAGGATAGAGGATAGGATGTGGGATTGGATAGGGTAGAGGATATGATACGATAGAGGATAGGGTAGGATAGGGAATAGCATAGGATAGATAATATTATAGGATAGAGGATAGAATATGATAGAGGATACGATGTTATAGAGGATAGGATAGGATAGAGGATAGGA
This sequence comes from Halictus rubicundus, assembly GCF_050948215.1. Lineage (NCBI taxonomy): Eukaryota > Metazoa > Arthropoda > Insecta > Hymenoptera > Halictidae > Halictus > Halictus rubicundus. Next base: position 317,055 of record NW_027488772.1, read on the forward strand.
TAGGGGATTGGATAGGATAGAGGATAGGATAGGATGGAGGATAGGATAATATAGAGGATAGGATAGAGGATAGAATAAAGTATATGATAGGGGATTGGATAGGATAGAGGATAGGAGACGATAGAGGATAGGATAGGATAGAGCATAGGATAGGAAAGAGGATAGGATAGGATAGAGGATAGGATAGGATAGGGGATAGGATAGGATACGGATAGAGGATACGATAGGATAGAGGATAGGATAGGAAGGAGTATAGGATAGGATAGAGGATAGGATAGAGGATAGGATAGAGGATAGGATAGGATAGAGGATAAAATAGAGGATAGGATAGGACAGAGGATAGGATAGGATGGAGGATAGGATAGGATATAGGATAGGATAGAGAATAGGATAGGGTAGAGGATAGGATAGGATAGAGGATAGGATAGGGGATTCGATAGGATAGAGCATAGGAGAGGATAGAGGATAGGATAGGATAGAGGATACGATATTATAGAGGATAGGATAGGGGATTGGATAGGATAGAGGAGAGGATAGGATAGGATAGAGGATAGGATAGGATAGGATACGATAGAGGATTCGATAGGATAGATTATAGGATAGGATAGGATAGAGGATAGGATAGGATAGAGGATAGGATAGGATAGGATAGGATAGAGGATAGGATAGGATAGAGGATAGGATAAGATAGAGGATAGGATAGGATAGAGGATAGGATAGGATAGAGGATAGGTTAGGATAGAGGATAGGATAGGATAGAGGATAGGATAGAGGATACGATAGAGGATAGGATAGAGGATTCGATAGGATAGAGGATATTATAGGATACACGATAGGTTAGGATAGAGGATTCGATAGGATAGAGGATAGGATAGGATAGAGGATAGTATATTATAGAGGATAGGATAGGATAGAGGATAGGATAGGATAGAGGATATGATAGGATAGAGGATAGGATAGGATAGAGAATAGGATAGGATAGGGGATAGGATAGGATACGGATAGAGGATACGATAGGATAGAGGATAGGATAGGAAGGAGTATAGGATAGGATAGAGGATAGGATAGAGGATAGGATAGGATAGAGGATAAAATAGAGGATAGGATAGGACAGAGGATAGGATAGGATGGAGGATAGGATAGGATATAGGATAGGATAGAGAATAGGATAGGGTAGAGGATAGGATAGGATAGAGGATAGGATAGGGGATTCGATAGGATAGAGCATAGGAGAGGATAGAGGATAGGATAGGATAGAGGATACGATATTATAGAGGATAGGATAGGGGATTGGATAGGATAGAGGAGAGGATAGGATAGGATAGAGGATAGGATAGGATAGGATACGATAGAGGATTGGATAGGATAGAGGATAGGATAGGATAGGATAGAGGATAGGATAGGATAGAGGATAGGATAGGATAGGATAGGATAGAGGATAGGATAGGATAGAGGATAGGATAAGATAGAGGATAGGATAGGATAGAGGATAGGATAGGATAGAGGATAGGTTAGGATAGAGGATAGGATAGGATAGAGGATAGGATAGAGGATACGATAGAGGATAGGATAGAGGATTCGATAGGATAGAGGATATTATAGGATACACGATAGGTTAGGATAGAGGATTCGATAGGATAGAGGATAGGATAGGATAGAGGATAGTATATTATAGAGGATAGGATAGGATAGAGGATAGGATAGGATAGAGGATATGATAGGATAGAGGATAGGATAGGATAGAGAATAGGATAGGATAGAGGATAGGATAGGATAGAGGTTAGGATAGGATAGAGGATAGGATAGAGGATAGGATAGGATATAGGATAGGATAGGATAGAGGATAGGATAGGATAGAGGATACGATAGGATAGAGGAAACGATAGGAAAGAGGAAAGGATAGAGGATAGGATAGAGGATAGGATAGGATAGAGGATAGAGGATAGGATAGGATAGAGGATAGGATAGGATAGAGGATAGGATAGGATAGAGGATAGGATAGGATAGAGGATAGGATAGGATAGAGGATAGGATAGGATAGAGGATAGGATAGGATAGAGGATAGGATAGGATAGAGGATAGGATAGGATAGAGGATAGGATAGGATAGAGGATAGGATAGGATAGAGGATAGGATAGGATAGAGGATAGGATAGGATAGAGGATAGGATAGGATAGAGGATAGGATAGGATAGAGGATAGGATAGGATAGAGGATAGGATAGGATAGAGGATAGGATAGGATAGAGGATAGGATAGGATAGAGGATAGGATAGGATAGAGGATAGGATAGGATAGAGGATAGGATAGGATAGAGGATAGGATAGGATAGCGGATAGGATAGCGGACAGGATAGGATAGCGGATACGATAGGATAGAGGATTGGATAGAATACAGGATTGCTTTGAGGATAGGATAGGATAGAGGGTAGAATAGAGGATAGGATAGGATAGAGGATAGGATAGGATAGAGGATAGGATAGAGGATAGGATAGAGGATAGGATAGAGGATTCGATAGGATAGAGGATATTATAGGATACACGATAGGTTAGGATAGAGGATTCGATAGGATAGAGGATAGGATAGGGGATTGGATAGGACAGAGGATACGATAGGTTAGAGGATAGGATCGGATAGAGGATAGGATAGGTGATTGGATAGGATAGGATAAAGGATAGGATAGGATAGAGGATAGGATATAATAGAGGATAGGATCCGATAGAGGATAGGATAGGGGATTCGTTGGATAGAGGATAGGATAGGATAGAGGATGGGAGAGGATAGATGACAAGATAGGATAGAGGATCGGATAGGGGATTGGATAGAGAATAGGATAGGATAGAGGATAGGATAGGATAGAGGATAGGATAGGATAGAGGATAGGATAGGATAGAGGATAGGATCGGATAGAGGATAGGATAGGTGATTGGATAGGGTAGAGGATAGGATAAGATAGAGGATAGGATAGGATAGAGGATAGGATAGGATAGGATAGAGGATAGGATAGGTGATTGGATAGGGTAGAGGATAGGATAAGATAGAGGATAGGATAGGATAGAGGATAGGATAGGATAGAGGATAGGATAGGATAGAGGATAGGATAGGATAGAGGATATGATAGGATAGAGGATAGGATAGGATAGAGGATAGGATAGGATAGAGAATAGGATAGGATAGAGGATAGGATATAATAGAGGATAGGATCGAACAGAGGATAGGATAGAGGATAGGATAGGATAGAGGATAGGATAGGATAGAGGATAGGATAGGATAGACGATAGGATAGGATAGAGGATAGGATAGAGGATAGGATAAGATATAGGATAGGATAGGATAGAGGATAGGATAGGATAGAGGATAGGATAGGATAGAGGATAGGATAGGATAGAGGATAGGATAGGATAGAGGATAGGATAGGATAGAGGATAGGATAGGATAGAGGATAGGATAGGATAGAGGATAGGATAGGATAGAGGATAGGATAGGATAGAGGATAGGATAGGATAGAGGATAGGATAGGATAGAGGATAGGATAGGATAGAGGATAGGATAGGATAGAGGATAGGATAGGATAGAGGATAGGATAGGATAGAGGATAGGATAGGATAGAGGATAGGATAGGATAGAGGATAGGATAGGATAGAGGATAGGATAGGATAGAGGATAGGATATAATAGAGGATAGGATCGAACAGAGGATAGGATAGAGGATAGGATAGGATAGAGGATAGGATAGGATAGAGGATAGGATAGGATAGACGATAGGATAGGATAGAGGATAGGATAGAGGATAGGATAAGATATAGGATAGGATAGGATAGAGGATAGGATAGGATAGAGGATAGGATAGGATAGAGGATAGGATAGGAGAGAGGATACGATAAGATAGAGGAAAGGATAGAGGATAGGATAGGATAGAGGATAGGATAGGATAGAGGATAGGATAGGATAGAGGATAGGATAGGATAGAGGATAGGATAGGATAGAGGATAGGATAGGATAGGATAGAGGATAGGATAGGATAGAGGATAGGATAGGATAGAGGATAGGATAGGATAGAGGATAGGATAGGATAGAGGATAGGATAGGATAGAGGATAGGATAGGATAGAGGATAGGATAGGATAGAGGATAGGATAGGATAGAGGATAGGATAGGATAGAGGATAGGATAGGATAGAGGATAGGATAGGATAGAGGATAGGATAGGATAGAGGATAGGATAGGATAGAGGATAGGATAGGATAGAGGATAGGATAGAGGATAGGATAGAGGATAGAGGATAGGATAGGATAGAGGATAGGATAGGATAGAGGATAAGATAGGATAGAGGATAGGATAGGATAGAGGATTGGATAGAATACAGGATTGCATTGAGGATAGGATAGGATAGAGGATAGGATAGAGGATACGATAGAGGATAGGATAGAGGATTCGATAGGATAGAGGATATTATAGGATACACGATAGGTTAGGATAGAGGATTCGATAGGATAGAGGATAGGATAGGATAGGGGATAGTATATTATAGAGGATAGGATAGGATAGAGGATAGGATAGGATAGAGGATATGATAGGATAGAGGATAGGATAGGATAGAGAATAGGATCGGATAGAGGATAGGATAGGATAGAGGATAGGATAGGATAGAGGATAGGATAGGATAGAGGATAGGATAGGATAGAGGATAGGATAGGATAGAGGATACGATAGGATAGAGGAAAGGATAGAGGATAGGATAGAGGATAGGATAGGATAGGGGATAGAGGATAAGATAGGATAGAGGATAGGATAGGATAGAGGATAGGATAGGATAGAGGATAGGATAGGATAGAGGATAGGATAGGATAGAGGATAGGATAGGATAGGATAGAGGATAGGATAGGATAGAGGATAGGATAGGATAGAGGATAGGATAGGATAGAGGATAGGATAGGATAGAGGATAGGATAGGATAGAGGATAGGATAGGATAGAGGATAGGATAGGATAGAGGATAGGATAGGATAGAGGATAGGATAGGATAGAGGATAGGATAGGATAGAGGATAGGATAGGATAGAGGATAGGATAGGATAGAGGATAGGATAGGATAGAGGATAGGATAGGATAGAGGATAGGATAGGATAGAGGATAGGATATAATAGAGGATAGGATCCGATAGAGGATAGGATAGGGGATTCGTTGGATAGAGGATAGGATAGGATAGAGGATAGGATAGGATAGCGGATAGGATAGGATAGAGTATAGAATAGGATAAAGGATAGGATAGGATAGAGGATAGGATAGGATAGAGGATAGGATAGGATAGAGTATAGAATAGGATAGAGGATAGGATAGGATAGAGGATAGGATCCGATAGAGGATAGGATAGGGGACTCGTTGGATAGAGGATAGGATAGGATACAGGATAGGATAGGATAGCGGATAGGATAGGATAGAGTATAGAATAGGATAAACGATAGCATAAGATAGATGATAAGATAGGATAGAGCATCGGATAGGGGATTGGATAGAGAATAGGATAGGATAGAGCATAGGATAAGATACAGGATAGGATAGGATAGAGGATAGGATAGGATAGGGGATATTATAGGATAGAGGATAGGATAGGATAGCGGATAGGATAGCGGATAGGATAGCGGACAGGATAGGGTAGAGGATAGGATAGGATAGAGGATTGGATAGAATACAGGATTTCATTGAGGATAGGATAGGATAGAGGATAGGATAGAGGATAGGATAGAGGATTCGATAGGATAGAGGATTCGATAGGATAGAGGATATTGTAGGATACACGATAGGTTAGGATAGAGGATACGATAGGATAGAGGAAAGGATAGAGGATAGGATAGGAAAGAGGATAGGATAGGATAGAGGCTAGGATAGGATAGAGGATAGGATAGGATAGAGAATAGGATAGGATAGAGGATAGGATAGGATAGAGGATAGGATAGGATAGAGGATGCGATATTATAAGGGATAGGATAGGATAGAGGATAGTATAGGATAGAGGATATGATAGGACAGAAGATAAGATAGGATAGAGGATAGGGTAGGATAGAGGATAGGATAGGATAGATAAAATTATGGGAAAGAGGATAGGATATGATAGAGGATATAATACGATAGAGGGTAGGATATGATTGAAGATAGGATAGGATAGAGGATAAGATAGGATAGCGGATAAGGTAGGGGATCGGATAGGATAGAGAATAGTATAGGATAGAGGATAGGATAGGGGATTGGATAGGATAGGATAGAGGATAGGATGTGGGATTGGATAGGGTAGAGGATATGATACGATAGAGGATAGGGTAGGATAGGGAATAGCATAGGATAGATAATATTATAGGATAGAGGATAGAATATGATAGAGGATACGATGTTATAGAGGATAGGATAGGATAGAGGATAGGATAGGGGATTGGATAGGATAGAGGATAGGATAGGATGGAGGATAGGATAATATAGAGGATAGGATAGAGGATAGAATAAAGTATATGATAGGGGATTGGATAGGATAGAGGATAGGAGACGATAGAGGATAGGATAGGATAGAGCATAGGATAGGAAAGAGGATAGGATAGGATAGAGGATAGGATAGGATAGGGGATAGGATAGGATACGGATAGAGGATACGATAGGATAGAGGATAGGATAGGAAGGAGTATAGGATAGGATAGAGGATAGGATAGAGGATAGGATAGAGGATAGGATAGGATAGAGGATAAAATAGAGGATAGGATAGGACAGAGGATAGGATAGGATGGAGGATAGGATAGGATATAGGATAGGATAGAGAATAGGATAGGGTAGAGGATAGGATAGGATAGAGGATAGGATAGGGGATTCGATAGGATAGAGCATAGGAGAGGATAGAGGATAGGATAGGATAGAGGATACGATATTATAGAGGATAGGATAGGGGATTGGATAGGATAGAGGAGAGGATAGGATAGGATAGAGGATAGGATAGGATAGGATACGATAGAGGATTCGATAGGATAGATTATAGGATAGGATAGGATAGAGGATAGGATAGGATAGAGGATAGGATAGGATAGGATAGGATAGAGGATAGGATAGGATAGAGGATAGGATAAGATAGAGGATAGGATAGGATAGAGGATAGGATAGGATAGAGGATAGGTTAGGATAGAGGATAGGATAGGATAGAGGATAGGATAGAGGATACGATAGAGGATAGGATAGAGGATTCGATAGGATAGAGGATATTATAGGATACACGATAGGTTAGGATAGAGGATTCGATAGGATAGAGGATAGGATAGGATAGAGGATAGTATATTATAGAGGATAGGATAGGATAGAGGATAGGATAGGATAGAGGATATGATAGGATAGAGGATAGGATAGGATAGAGAATAGGATAGGATAGGGGATAGGATAGGATACGGATAGAGGATACGATAGGATAGAGGATAGGATAGGAAGGAGTATAGGATAGGATAGAGGATAGGATAGAGGATAGGATAGGATAGAGGATAAAATAGAGGATAGGATAGGACAGAGGATAGGATAGGATGGAGGATAGGATAGGATATAGGATAGGATAGAGAATAGGATAGGGTAGAGGATAGGATAGGATAGAGGATAGGATAGGGGATTCGATAGGATAGAGCATAGGAGAGGATAGAGGATAGGATAGGATAGAGGATACGATATTATAGAGGATAGGATAGGGGATTGGATAGGATAGAGGAGAGGATAGGATAGGATAGAGGATAGGATAGGATAGGATACGATAGAGGATTGGATAGGATAGAGGATAGGATAGGATAGGATAGAGGATAGGATAGGATAGAGGATAGGATAGGATAGGATAGGATAGAGGATAGGATAGGATAGAGGATAGGATAAGATAGAGGATAGGATAGGATAGAGGATAGGATAGGATAGAGGATAGGTTAGGATAGAGGATAGGATAGGATAGAGGATAGGATAGAGGATACGATAGAGGATAGGATAGAGGATTCGATAGGATAGAGGATATTATAGGATACACGATAGGTTAGGATAGAGGATTCGATAGGATAGAGGATAGGATAGGATAGAGGATAGTATATTATAGAGGATAGGATAGGATAGAGGATAGGATAGGATAGAGGATATGATAGGATAGAGGATAGGATAGGATAGAGAATAGGATAGGATAGAGGATAGGATAGGATAGAGGTTAGGATAGGATAGAGGATAGGATAGAGGATAGGATAGGATATAGGATAGGATAGGATAGAGGATAGGATAGGATAGAGGATACGATAGGATAGAGGAAACGATAGGAAAGAGGAAAGGATAGAGGATAGGATAGAGGATAGGATAGGATAGAGGATAGAGGATAGGATAGGATAGAGGATAGGATAGGATAGAGGATAGGATAGGATAGAGGATAGGATAGGATAGAGGATAGGATAGGATAGAGGATAGGATAGGATAGAGGATAGGATAGGATAGAGGATAGGATAGGATAGAGGATAGGATAGGATAGAGGATAGGATAGGATAGAGGATAGGATAGGATAGAGGATAGGATAGGATAGAGGATAGGATAGGATAGAGGATAGGATAGGATAGAGGATAGGATAGGATAGAGGATAGGATAGGATAGAGGATAGGATAGGATAGAGGATAGGATAGGATAGAGGATAGGATAGGATAGAGGATAGGATAGGATAGAGGATAGGATAGGATAGAGGATAGGATAGGATAGCGGATAGGATAGCGGACAGGATAGGATAGCGGATACGATAGGATAGAGGATTGGATAGAATACAGGATTGCTTTGAGGATAGGATAGGATAGAGGGTAGAATAGAGGATAGGATAGGATAGAGGATAGGATAGGATAGAGGATAGGATAGAGGATAGGATAGAGGATAGGATAGAGGATTCGATAGGATAGAGGATATTATAGGATACACGATAGGTTAGGATAGAGGATTCGATAGGATAGAGGATAGGATAGGGGATTGGATAGGACAGAGGATACGATAGGTTAGAGGATAGGATCGGATAGAGGATAGGATAGGTGATTGGATAGGATAGGATAAAGGATAGGATAGGATAGAGGATAGGATATAATAGAGGATAGGATCCGATAGAGGATAGGATAGGGGATTCGTTGGATAGAGGATAGGATAGGATAGAGGATGGGAGAGGATAGATGACAAGATAGGATAGAGGATCGGATAGGGGATTGGATAGAGAATAGGATAGGATAGAGGATAGGATAGGATAGAGGATAGGATAGGATAGAGGATAGGATAGGATAGAGGATAGGATCGGATAGAGGATAGGATAGGTGATTGGATAGGGTAGAGGATAGGATAAGATAGAGGATAGGATAGGATAGAGGATAGGATAGGATAGGATAGAGGATAGGATAGGTGATTGGATAGGGTAGAGGATAGGATAAGATAGAGGATAGGATAGGATAGAGGATAGGATAGGATAGAGGATAGGATAGGATAGAGGATAGGATAGGATAGAGGATATGATAGGATAGAGGATAGGATAGGATAGAGGATAGGATAGGATAGAGAATAGGATAGGATAGAGGATAGGATATAATAGAGGATAGGATCGAACAGAGGATAGGATAGAGGATAGGATAGGATAGAGGATAGGATAGGATAGAGGATAGGATAGGATAGACGATAGGATAGGATAGAGGATAGGATAGAGGATAGGATAAGATATAGGATAGGATAGGATAGAGGATAGGATAGGATAGAGGATAGGATAGGATAGAGGATAGGATAGGATAGAGGATAGGATAGGATAGAGGATAGGATAGGATAGAGGATAGGATAGGATAGAGGATAGGATAGGATAGAGGATAGGATAGGATAGAGGATAGGATAGGATAGAGGATAGGATAGGATAGAGGATAGGATAGGATAGAGGATAGGATAGGATAGAGGATAGGATAGGATAGAGGATAGGATAGGATAGAGGATAGGATAGGATAGAGGATAGGATAGGATAGAGGATAGGATAGGATAGAGGATAGGATATAATAGAGGATAGGATCGAACAGAGGATAGGATAGAGAATAGGATAGGATAGAGGATAGGATAGGATAGAGGATAGGATAGGATAGACGATAGGATAGGATAGAGGATAGGATAGAGGATAGGATAAGATATAGGATAGGATAGGATAGAGGATAGGATAGGATAGAGGATAGGATAGGATAGAGGATAGGATAGGAGAGAGGATACGATAAGATAGAGGAAAGGATAGAGGATAGGATAGGATAGAGGATAGGATAGGATAGAGGATAGGATAGGATAGAGGATAGGATAGGATAGAGGATAGGATAGGATAGGATAGAGGATAGGATAGGATAGAGGATAGGATAGGATAGAGGATAGGATAGGATAGAGGATAGGATAGGATAGAGGATAGGATAGGATAGAGGATAGGATAGGATAGAGGATAGGATAGGATAGAGGATAGGATAGGATAGAGGATAGGATAGGATAGAGGATAGGATAGGATAGAGGATAGGATAGGATAGAGGATAGGATAGGATAGAGGATAGGATAGGATAGAGGATAGGATAGGATAGAGGATAGGATAGAGGATAGGATAGAGGATAGAGGATAGGATAGGATAGAGGATAGGATAGGATAGAGGATAAGATAGGATAGAGGATAGGATAGGATAGAGGATTGGATAGAATACAGGATTGCATTGAGGATAGGATAGGATAGAGGATAGGATAGAGGATACGATAGAGGATAGGATAGAGGATTCGATAGGATAGAGGATATTATAGGATACACGATAGGTTAGGATAGAGGATTCGATAGGATAGAGGATAGGATAGGATAGGGGATAGTATATTATAGAGGATAGGATAGGATAGAGGATAGGATAGGATAGAGGATATGATAGGATAGAGGATAGGATAGGATAGAGAATAGGATCGGATAGAGGATAGGATAGGATAGAGGATAGGATAGGATAGAGGATAGGATAGGATAGAGGATAGGATAGGATAGAGGATAGGATAGGATAGAGGATACGATAGGATAGAGGAAAGGATAGAGGATAGGATAGAGGATAGGATAGGATAGGGGATAGAGGATAAGATAGGATAGAGGATAGGATAGGATAGAGGATAGGATAGGATAGAGGATAGGATAGGATAGAGGATAGGATAGGATAGAGGATAGGATAGGATAGGATAGAGGATAGGATAGGATAGAGGATAGGATAGGATAGAGGATAGGATAGGATAGAGGATAGGATAGGATAGAGGATAGGATAGGATAGAGGATAGGATAGGATAGAGGATAGGATAGGATAGAGGATAGGATAGGATAGAGGATAGGATAGGATAGAGGATAGGATAGGATAGAGGATAGGATAGGATAGAGGATAGGATAGGATAGAGGATAGGATAGGATAGAGGATAGGATAGGATAGAGGATAGGATATAATAGAGGATAGGATCCGATAGAGGATAGGATAGGGGATTCGTTGGATAGAGGATAGGATAGGATAGAGGATAGGATAGGATAGCGGATAGGATAGGATAGAGTATAGAATAGGATAAAGGATAGGATAGGATAGAGGATAGGATAGGATAGAGGATAGGATAGGATAGAGTATAGAATAGGATAGAGGATAGGATAGGATAGAGGATAGGATCCGATAGAGGATAGGATAGGGGACTCGTTGGATAGAGGATAGGATAGGATACAGGATAGGATAGGATAGCGGATAGGATAGGATAGAGTATAGAATAGGATAAACGATAGCATAAGATAGATGATAAGATAGGATAGAGCATCGGATAGGGGATTGGATAGAGAATAGGATAGGATAGAGCATAGGATAAGATACAGGATAGGATAGGATAGAGGATAGGATAGGATAGGGGATATTATAGGATAGAGGATAGGATAGGATAGCGGATAGGATAGCGGATAGGATAGCGGACAGGATAGGGTAGAGGATAGGATAGGATAGAGGATTGGATAGAATACAGGATTTCATTGAGGATAGGATAGGATAGAGGATAGGATAGAGGATAGGATAGAGGATTCGATAGGATAGAGGATTCGATAGGATAGAGGATATTGTAGGATACACGATAGGTTAGGATAGAGGATACGATAGGATAGAGGAAAGGATAGAGGATAGGATAGGAAAGAGGATAGGATAGGATAGAGGCTAGGATAGGATAGAGGATAGGATAGGATAGAGAATAGGATAGGATAGAGGATAGGATAGGATAGAGGATAGGATATAATAGAGGATAGGATCGAACAGAGGATAGGATAGGGGATTGGGTTGGATAGAGGATAGGATAGGATAGAGGATAGGATAGGTGACTGGATAGGATAGAGGATAGGATAGGATAGAGGGTAGGATAGGATAGAGGATAGGATAGGATAGAGGATAGGATAGGATAGAGGATAGGATAGGATAGAGGATAAGATAGGATAGAGGATAGGATAGGATAGAGGATTGGATAGAATACAGGATTGCATTGAGGATAGGATAGGATAGAGGATAGGATAGAGGATACGATAGAGGATAGGATAGAGGATTCGATAGGATAGAGGATATTATAGGATACACGATAGGTTAGGATAGAGGATTCGATAGGATAGAGGATAGGATAGGATAGGGGATAGTATATTATAGAGGATAGGATAGGATAGAGGATAGGATAGGATAGAGGATATGATAGGATAGAGGATAGGATAGGATAGAGAATAGGATCGGATAGAGAATAGGATAGGATAGAGGATAGGATAGGATAGAGGATAGGATAGGATAGAGGATAGGATAGGATAGAGGACAGGATAGGATAGAGGATTGGATAGGATAGGGGATAGTATATTATAGAGGATAGGATAGGATAGAGGATAGGATAGGATAGAGGATATGATAGGATAGAGGATAGGATAGGATAGAGAATAGGATCGGATAGAGAATAGGATAGGATAGAGGATAGGATAGGATAGAGGATACGATAGGATAGAGGAAAGGATAGAGGATAGGATAGAGGATAGGATAGGATAGGGGATAGAGGATAGGATAGGATAGAGGATAGGATAGGATAGAGGATTGGATAGGATAGAGGATAGGATAGGATAGAGGATAGGATAGGATAGAGGATAGGATAGGATAGAGGATAGGATAGGATAGAGGATAGGATAGGATAGAGGATAGGATAGGATAGAGGATAGGATAGGATAGAGGATAGGATAGGATAGAGGATAGGATAGGATAGAGGATAGGATAGGATAGAGGATAGGATAGGATAGAGGATAGGATAGGATAGAGGATAGGATAGGATATAAGATAGGATAGGATAGAGGATAGGATAGGATAGAGGATACGATAGGATAGAGGATAGGATAGGATAGAGGATAGGATAGCATAGAGGATAGGATGGGACAGAGGATACGATAGGATAGAGGATAGGATAGGATAGCGGATAGGATAGGATAGAGGATTGGATAGAATACAGGATTGCTTTGAGGATAGGATAGGATAGAGGGTAGAATAGAGGATAGGATAGGATAGAGGATAGGATAGAGGATAGGATAGAGGATAGGATAGAGGATTCGATAGGATAGAGGATATTATAGGATACACGATAGGTTAGGATAGAGGATTCGATAGGATAGAGGATAGGATAGGGGATTGGATAGGACAGAGCATAGGATAGGTTAGAGGATAGGATCGGATAGAGGATAGGATAGGTGATTGGATAGGATAGGATAAAGGATAGGATAGGATAGAGGATAGGATATAATAGAGGATAGGATCCGATAGAGGATAGGATAGGGGATTCGTTGGATAGAGGATAGGATAGGATAGAGGATGGGAGAGGATAGATGACAAGATAGGATAGAGGATCGGATAGGGGATTGGATAGAGAATAGGATAGGATAGAGGATAGGATAGGATAGAGGATAGGATAGGATAGAGGATAGGATAGGATGGAGGATACGATAGGATAGTGGAAAGGATAGAGGATAGGATAGGATAGAGGATAGGATAGGATAGAGGATAGGATAGGATAGAGGATACGATAGGATAGAGGATAGGATAGGATAGAGGATAGGATAGGATAGAGGATAGGATAGGGGATTCGTTGGATAGAGGATAGGATAGGATAGAGGATGGGAGAGGATAGATGACAAGATAGGATAGAGGATCGGATAGGGGATTGGATAGAGAATAGGATAGGATAGAGGATAGGATAGGATAGAGGATAGGATAGGATAGAGGATAGGATAGGATAGAGGATCGGATCGGATAGAGGATAGGATAGGTGATTGGATAGGGTAGAGGATAGGATAAGATAGAGGATAGGATAGGATAGAGGATAGGATAGGATAGGATAGAGGATAGGATAGGTGATTGGATAGGGTAGAGGATAGGATAAGATAGAGGATAGGATAGGATAGAGGATAGGATAGGATAGAGGATAGGATAGGATAGAGGATAGGATAGGATAGAGGATATGATAGGATAGAGGATAGGATAGGATAGAGGATAGGATAGGATAGAGAATAGGATAGGATAGAGGATAGGATAGGATACAGGATAGGATAGGATAGAGGATAGGATAGGATGGAGGATACGATAGGATAGTGGAAAGGATAGAGGATAGGATAGGATAGAGGATAGGATAGGATAGAGGATAGGATAGGATAGAGGATAGGATAGGATAGAGGATAGGATAGGATAGAGGATAGGATAGGATAGAGGATAGGATAGGATAGAGGATAGGATAGGATAGAGGATAGGATAGGATAGAGGATAGGATAGGATAGAGGATAGGATAGGATAGAGGATAGGATAGGATAGAGGATAGGATAGGATAGAGGATAGGATAGGATAGAGGATAGGATAGGATAGAGGATAGGATAGGGTAGAGGATAGGATAGGATAGAGGATAGGATAGGATAGAGGATAGGATAGAGGATAGGATAAGATATAGGATAGGATAGGATAGAGGATAGGATAGGATAGAGGATAGGATAGGATAGAGGATAGGATAGGAGAGAGGATACGATAAGATAGAGGAAAGGATAGAGGATAGGATAGGATAGAGGATAGGATAGGTTAGAGGATAGGATAGGATAGAGGATAGGATAGGATAGAGGATAGGATAGAGGATAGGATAGCATAGAGGATAGGATAGGATAGAGGATAGTATAGGATAGAGGATAGGATAGGATAGAGGATAGGATAGGATAGAGGATAGGATACGATAGAGGATACGATAGGATAGATGAAAGGATAGAGGATATGATAGGATAGAGGATAGGATAGGATAGAGGATAGGATAGGATAGAGGATAGGATAGGATAGAAGATAGGATAGGAGAGAGGATAGGATAGGATAGAGCATAGGATAGGATAGAGGATAGGATAGGATAGAGTATAGAATAGGATAGAGGATAGGATAGGATAGAGGATAGGATAGGATTGAGGATAGGATAGGATAGATGATAAGATTGGATAGAGCATCGGATAGGGGATTGGATAGAGAATAGGATAGGATAGAGCATAGGATAAGATAGAGGATAGGATAGGATAGAGGATAGGATAGGATAGGGGATATTATAGGATAGAGGATAGGATAGGATAGCGGATAGGATAGCGGATAGGATAGCGGACAGGATGGGATAGAGGATAGGATAGGATTTAGGATTGGATAGAATACAGGATTTCATTGAGGATAGGATAGGATAGAGGATAGGATAGAGGATAGAATAGAGGATTCGATAGGATTGAGGATTCGATAGGATAGAGGATAGGATAGGATAGAGGATACGATAGGATAGATGAAAGGATAGAGGATATGATAGGATAGAGGATAGGATAGGATAGAGGATAGGATAGGATGAAGGAAAGGATAGGATACAGGATAGGATAGGGTAGATGATATTATAGGATAGAGGATACGATATTATAGGTGATAGGATAGCATAGAGGATGGTATCGCATAGAGGATAGGATAGGGGATTGGATAGGTTAGAGGATAGGATAGGGTAGAGGATAGGATAGGATAGAGGATAGGATAGGATAGAGGATAGGATAGGATAGAGGATATGATAGGATAGAGGAAAGGATAGGATAGAGGATAGGATAGGTTAGAGGATAGGATAGGGGATTGGATAGGATAGGGGATTGGATAGGATAGGGGATTGGATAGGAAAGAGGATAGGAGACGATAGAGGATAGGATAGGATAGAGGATCGGATAGGACAGAGGATAGGATAGGATAGAAGATAGAATAGGATAGAGGATAGGATAGGATATAGGATAGGATAGGATAGAGAAAGCGGGAGAACGGAATTTTGAACTGAATTTAATTAGAACAAATTAGCTAATTAATTAATTAATTAATTGAATTTAGTTAAGATTAGTTAAAATGTCACAAACCGCGCGGAATACCGAGTGTTAACAATAAACCCGCGAAGGAACTATCAAGCGCACGCAAAAACATTTTACCGGTTCGTTAATAAAGGAAATAGTGACGCGATTAACAACAAGTGGGTGTAATTAACAAACCTGAGGACTAAATAGCGAAAAAGAAGTGAATCTCTGCACACCTGAAAAAGAAAGAGAGAGCAAGCGAACATCCAGAAGTAAAGGAACCACACCAAAGGGGTCGGTCGATTTGCCAGGTAGGAGTAGAGACAGAGAAAGAAAAGGAAAGAAAGTTAGTGAGAAAGGCTTAGAGAGAGATAGAAATAGAGAGAGAGGTAGGAATATATAGGGCACCCTGTATAAA
This sequence comes from Halictus rubicundus, assembly GCF_050948215.1. NCBI lineage: Eukaryota > Metazoa > Arthropoda > Insecta > Hymenoptera > Halictidae > Halictus > Halictus rubicundus. The sequence goes on from NW_027488772.1 coordinate 333,849, forward strand.
GCCATAGACTAAGAATATATAGAGTCAAAAACAATAAAAAATAGCCGGATTGTTATGAAAATTAGTATACAAGTATTATCGAGGACGAGGAGTATTTAGGGGTCAAATGGGAGAAGTCTCCTCCCCCCTTGCGGAAATTTTACGATTTGCGTACTCCGTCGCGAGATATTACGAAATCGAGGGTTGATTTTTAGCCAAATCCAAAAAACGAGTAGAGCACGTAGGAGGGCTTGGCTAGCCCTATCCAACGAGCCGAAGGACGTCCAGATCGGACAAGCTTGAATCTGAGCATATACCGGGTGTCAAAAAAAGCAACTCGACAGAAAAAATAAAACTGAGGGCGTGGACCCCTTCTGAATAGGATTTGGGGGAACCTTCGAGGGGTGGGGATCGAGAAGATCCCCGTAGGGAAAAAATCATTCGAAAACCCCCACTGTTTAGCGAAAAACCCACTTTTGCAAACAGAAGGAGGCAATTTTAAGACAAAAAATTTTCAACAGGACCTTTTGCGAGTAGCCCAAGGGCTATCCGTTAAAGGAAAGAATAGAGGGGGTTGACTGCGCAAAAAACCCCACTTCCCTCTTGGGAAAATATAAAAAAGAAATCTTTCCAGCCCCTTTCGGCGTAAAAAGTTTATTTAAAACTAGGATAAGTCAATCTAGACCCACACTGAAGGCGAGATAGCTAATTTAGATTAAATATTAGTTCAAATTTATACGCGAGAAATAGTTTTAACCGTAATAGGAATATTAGATAAGAGTAGACTAGATTTAATTAGACTAAGACATAGATTTAGATTTAACTTAGAATTAGGATTATAGAATAGACTTAGTTTTAGGATCATTAGTAGATATAAAATTAATTCTTAAAAAGTTTCTGTTAAAAATCTGTTAGCAAGGCGAAAAATAAGAGAAAGTTTAAGCACGGCGAACTAAGCTAGAATTAAGATTATTTTGTAAAAGTGAAATTAATACATAGGCAAAAGGATAGGATAGAGAATAGGATAGGGTAGATGATATTATAGGATGGAGGATACGATATTATAGAGGATAATATAGGATAGAGGATATGATCGGATAGAGGATAAGATAGGGGATTGGATAGGATAGAGCATTGGATAGGATAGAGGATAGGATATGATAGAGGATACGATATTATAGAGGATAGGATAGGATAGAGGATAGGGTAGGGGATTGGATAGGAAAGTGGATAGGAGACGATAGAGGATAGGATAGGATAGAGGATAGGATAGGATAGAGGATAGGATAGGATAGAGGATAGGATAGGATAAAGGATAGGATAGGATAGAGGATACGGTAAGATAGAGGATAGGATAGGGTAGAGGATAGGATAGGATAGAGGATAGGATAGGATACAGGATAGGATAGGATAGAGAATAGGACAGAGGATAGGATAGAGAATAGGATAGGATAGAGGATACGATAGGATAGAGGATAGGATTGGATAGAGGATAGGATAGGATAAAGTATAGGATAGGATAGAGGATAGGATAGGATAGAGGATAGGATAGGATAGAGGATAGGATAGGATAGAGGATAGGATAGGATAGAGGGTAGGATAGGATAGAGGATATTATAGGATAGAGGATAGGATAGGATAGGGGATAGCATAGGATAGGGGATAGGATAGGATTGAGGATAGGATAGGATAGAGGATAGTATAGGATAGAGGATAGGATATAGGATTGTATAGGATACAGGATAGGATACGATAGAGGATAGGATAGGATAGAGGACAGGATAGGATAGAGGATAGGATAGGATAGAAAATTGGATAGGATTGAGAATAGGATAGGATAGAGGATAGTATATGATAGAGGATAGGATAGGATAGAGGATATTATAGGATAGAGGATATGATAGGATAGGATAGGATACAGGATAGGATAGGATAGAGGGTATTATGTGATAGAGGATAGGATAGGTTAGAGGATATTATAGGATAGAGTATACGATAGCATATCGGATACGATATTATAGAGGATAGGAGAGGATAGAGGATAGGATAGAATAGAGCATAGGATAGGATAGAGGATTGGATAGGATTGAGAATATGATAGGATAGAGGATTGGATAGGATAGAGGATTGGATAGGATAGAGGATTGGATAGGACAGAGGATATTATAGGATGGAGGATAGGATAGGATAGAGGATAGGATAGGGGATTGGATAGGATAGAGGATAGGATAGAATAGAGCATAGGATAGGATAGAGGATTGGATAGGATTGAGAATAGGATAGGATAGAGGATTGGATAGGATAGACGATTGGATAGGATAGAGGATAGGATAGGACACAGGATACGATAGGATAGAGGATAGGATAGGATTGAGGATACGATAGGATAGAGGATAGAATAGAGGATAGGATAGATGATAGGATAGGATAGAGGATAGGATAGGATATACGATATTATAGGATAGAGGATAGGATATGATAGAGTATACGGTTATTATAGAGGATAGGATAGGATAGAGGATACGATAGAGGATAGGATACGATAGAGGATATCATAGGATTGAGGATAGGATAGGATAGAGGATAGGATAGGATAGAGGATAGGATAGGCTAGTGGATATGATAGAGGATAGAATAGGATAGAGGATAGAATAGGATAGAGGATAGAATAGGTTACAGGATAGGATACAGGATAGGATACGATAGAGGATAGGATAGGATAGAGGACAGGATAGGATAGAGGATAGGATAGGATAGAAAATTGGATAGGATTGAGAATAGGATAGGATAGAGGATAGTATATGATAGAGGATAGGATAGGATAGAGGATATTATAGGATAGAGGATATGATAGGATAGGATAGGATACAGGATAGGATAGGATAGAGGGTATTATGTGATAGAGGATAGGATAGGTTAGAGGATATTATAGGATAGAGTATACGATAGCATATCGGATACGATATTATAGAGGATAGGAGAGGATAGAGGATAGGATAGGATTGAGGATAGGATAGGATAGAGGATAGGATAGGATAGAGGATTGGATAGAATAGAGGATTGGACAGGACAGTGGATATTATAGGATGGAGGATAGGATAGGACAGAGGGTAGGATAGGATAGAGGATAGGATAGGGTATTGCATAGGATAGAGGACATTGTAGGATAGAGGATAGGATAGGATAGCGCATAGGATCGGATAGAGGATTGGATAGGATTGAGAATAGGATAGGATAGAGGATAGTATAGGATAGAGGATTGGATAGGTTTGAGGATAGAATAGGTTAGAGGATAGGATAGGATAGAGGATAGGATAGTTGATAGGATAGGATAGAGGATAGGATAGGATAGATGATAGGATAGGATGGAGGATAGGATAGGGTAGAGGATAGGATAGAAAATAGGATAGGATAGAGGATATTATAGGATAGAGGATAGGATCGGATAGAGGATAGGATAGAGGATATTATAGGATAGAGGATAGGATCGGATAGAGGATTGGATAGGATAGAGGATAGGATAGATGATAGGATCGGATATATGACAGGATAGGGGATTGGGTAGGATAGAGGATAGGATAGGACACAGCAGACGATAGAGGATATGATAGGATAGAGGATAGGATTTGATAGCGGATAGGATAGGATGGAGTATAGGATAGAGGATCGGATAGGATAGAGGATAGGATAGGATAGGATAGAGGATAGGATAGGGTTGAGGAGAGGATAGGATTGAGGATAGGATAGGATAGCGGATAGGATAGGATAGAGCAGACGATAGAGGATAGGATAGAGAATAGGATACAACAAATGATAGTATAGGATGGAGGATAGGATAGGGTACAGGATAGGATAGAGAATAGGATAGGATAGAGGATAGGATAGGATAGATGATAGGATCGGATAGAGGATAGGATAGGGGATTGGATAGGATAGAGGATAGGATAGGATAGAGGATAGGATAGGGTAGAGTATAGGATACAGAATAGGATAGGATAGAGGATAGGATCGGATAGAGAATAGTATAGGATAGATGATATTATAGGATAGAGGATAGGATAGGGTAGAGGATAGGAACGGATAGATGATAGGATAGGGGATTGGATAGGATAGAGGATAGGATAGGGTAGAGGATAGGATAGAGAATAGGATAGGATAGAGGATAGGATAGGATATAGGATAGGATCGGATAGAGGATAGGATGCGATAGAGGATAGTATAGGATAGAGGATAGGATAGTATAGAGAATAGTATAGGATAAATGATATAATAGGATAGAGGATATGATAGGATAGAGGATAGGAACGGATAGAGGATAGGATAGGGGATTGGTTAGGATAGAGGATAGGATAGGGAAGAGGATAGGAACGGATAGAGGATAGAATAGGGGATCGGATAGGATAGAGGATAGGATAGGGTAGAGGATAGGATAGAGAATAGGATAGGGTAGAGGATAGGATAGGGTAGAGGATAGGATAGGGAATAGGATAGGGTAGAGGATAGGATAGGATAGAGGATAGGATCGGATAGATTATAGGATACGATAGAGGATAGGATAGGACAGAGAATACTATAGGATAGAGGATAGGATAGGATAGAGGATAGGATAGGGTAGAGGATAGGATAGGATAGAGAATATTATAGGATAGATGATATATTAGGATAGAGGATAGGATAGGATAGAGGGTAGGATCGGATAGATGATAGGATAGGGGATTGGATAGAATAGAGGATAGGATAGAGGATAGTATAGGATAGAGGATAGGATCGGATAGCGAATATTATAGGATAGAGGAAACGATATTATAAAGGATAGGATAGGATAGAGGATAGGATAGGATAGAGGATAAGATAGGGTAGAGGATAGGATAGAGAATAGGATAGGATAGAGGATAGGATAGGGTAGAGGATAGGATAGGATAGGATAGAGCATAGGATAGGGTAGAAGATAGGATAGGATTGAGGATAGGATAGGATAGAGGATAGGGTACAGGATTGGATAGGATAGAGGATAGGATAGGATAGATGATAGTATAGGATAGAGGGTAGGATAGGATAGGATAGATGATAGTATAGGATAGAGGATAGGATAGGATTGAGGGTAGGATAGGATAGTGGATAGGATAGGATAGAGCAGACCATAGAGGATAGGATAGAGAATATGATAGGATAGATGATAGTATAGGATGGAGGATAGGATAGGGTAGGGGATAGGATAGAGAATAGGATAGGATAGAGGATAGGATAGGATAGAGGATAGGATCGGATAGAGGATAGGATAGGATAGAGGATATGATATTATAGAGGATAGGATAGAGGATAGAATCGGATAGATGATAGGATAGGGGATTGGATAGGATAGAGGATAGGATAGGATAGAGGATAGGATAGGGTAGAGGATAGGATAGGGTAGAGGATAGGATAGAGAATAGGATAGGATAGAGGATAGGATAGGATAGAGGATAGGATAGGATAGAGGATAGGATAGGGTAGAGGATAGGATCGGATAGAGGATAGGATAGGATAGAGGATATGATATTATAGAGGATAGGATAGAGGATAGGATCGGATAGATGATAGGATAGGGGATTGGATAGGATAGAGGATAGGATAGGATAGAGGATAGGATAGGGTAGAGGATAGGATAGGGTAGAGGATAGGATAGAGGATAGGATAGGATAGTGGATAGGATAGGATAGAGCAGACCATAGATGATAGGATAGAGAATATGATAGGATAGATGATAGTATAGGATGGAGGATAGGATAGGGTAGATGATAGGATAGGGGATTGGATAGGATAGAGGATAGGATAGGATAGATGATAGGATAGGGTAGAGGATAGGATAGGGGATTGGATAGGATAGAGGATAGGATAGGGAAGAGGATAGGAACGGATAGAGGATAGGATAGGGGATTGGATAGAATAGAGGATAGGATAGGATAGAGGATAGGATCGGATAGAGAATATTATCGGATAGAGGAAACGATATTATAAAGGATAGGATAGGATAGAGGATAGGATAGGATAGAGGATATGATATTATAGAGGATAGGATAGAGGATAGGTTCGGATAGATGATAGGATAGGGGATTGGATAGGATAGAGGATAGGATAGGATAGATGATAGGATAGGGTAGAGGATAGGATAGGGGATTGGATAGGATAGAGGATAGGATAGGGAAGAGGATAGGAACGGATAGAGGATAGGATAGGGGATCGGATAGGATAGAGGATAGGATAGGGTAGAGGATAGGATAGAGAATAGGATAGGGTAGACGATAGGATAGAGAATAGGATACGATAGAGGATAGGATAGGATAGAGGATAGGATAGGATAGAGAATAGTATAGGATAGATGATATAATAGGATAGAGGATAGGATAGGATAGAGGGTAGGATCGGATAGATGATAGGATAGGGGATTGGATAGAATAGAGGATAGGATAGAGGATAGGATAGGATAGAGGATAGGATCAGATAGAGAATATTATCGGATAGAGGAAACGATATTATAAAGGATAGGATAGGATAGAGGATAGGATAGGATAGAGGATATAATAGGGTAGAGGATAGGATAGGATAGAGAATAGGATAGGATAGAGGATAGGATAGGATAGAGAATAGGATAGGATAGAGGATAGGATAGGATTGAGGATAGGATAGGATAGAGGATAGGATAGGATAGAGGATAGGATAGGATAGAGAATAGGATAGGATAGAGGATAGGATAGGATACAGGATAGGATAGGATAGAGGATAGGATAGGATGGAGGATACGATAGGATAGTGGAAAGGATAGAGGATAGGATAGGATAGAGGATAGGATAGGATAGAGGATAGGATAGGATAGAGGATAGGATAGGATAGAGGATAGGATAGGATAGAGGATAGGATAGGATAGAGGATAGGATAGGATAGAGGATAGGATAGGATAGAGGATAGGATAGGATAGAGGATAGGATAGGATAGAGGATAGGATAGGATAGAGGATAGGATAGGATAGAGGATAGGATAGGATAGAGGATAGGATAGGATAGAGGATAGGATATAATAGAGGATAGGATCGAACAGAGGATAGGATAGAGGATAGGATAGGATAGAGGATAGGATAGGATAGAGGATAGGATAGGATAGACGATAGGATAGGATAGAGGATAGGATAGAGGATAGGATAAGATATAGGATAGGATAGGATAGAGGATAGGATAGGATAGAGGATAGGATAGGATAGAGGATAGGATAGGAGAGAGGATACGATAAGATAGAGGAAAGGATAGAGGATAGGATAGGATAGAGGATAGGATAGGTTAGAGGATAGGATAGGATAGAGAATAGGATAGGATAGAGGATAGGATAGAGGATAGGATAGCATAGAGGATAGGATAGGATAGAGGATAGTATAGGATAGAGGATAGGATAGGATAGAGGATACGATAGGATAGATGACAGGATAGAGGATATGATAGGATAGAGGATAGGATAGGATAGAGGATAGGATAGGATAGAGGATAGGATAGGATAGAAGATAGGATAGGAGAGAGGATAGGATAGGATAGAGCATAGGATAGGATAGAGGATAGGATAGGATAGAGTATAGAATAGGATAGAGGATAGGATAGGATAGAGGATAGGATAGGATAGAGGATACGATATAGGATTTAATAGGATAGAGGATAGGATACGATAGAGGATACGATAGGATAGAGGATAGGATAGGATAGAGAATAGGATAGGATAGAGGATAGGATAGGATAGCGGATAGGATAGGATAGAGGATAGGATAGGGTAGAGGATAGGATATGATAGAGGATAGGATATAGGATTGGATAGGATAGAGGATAGGATAGGATAGAGGATAGGATAGGATAGAGGATAGGATATGATCGAGGATAGGATAGGATAGTGGATAGGATATGATAGAGGATAGGATAGGATAGAGGATAGGATAGGATAGAGGGTAGGATATGATAGAGGATAGGATAGGATAGAGGATAGGATAGGATAGAGGATACGATATAGGATTTAATAGGATAGAGGATAGGATACGATAGAGGATAGGATAGGATAGAGGATAGGATATGATAGAGGATAGGATAGAGGATAGGATAGGATTGAGGATAGGATAGGATAGAGGATAGGATAGGATAGAGGATAGGATAGGATAGAGGATAGGATAGGATAGAGAATAGGATAGGATAGAGGATAGGATAGGATAGAGAATAGGATAGGATAGAGGATAGGATAGGATTGAGGATAGGATAGGATAGAGGATAGGATAGGATAGAGGATAGGATAGGATAGAGAATAGGATAGGATAGAGGATAGGATAGGATACAGGATAGGATAGGATAGAGGATAGGATAGGATGGAGGATACGATAGGATAGTGGAAAGGATAGAGGATAGGATAGGATAGAGGATAGGATAGGATAGAGGATAGGATAGGATAGAGGATATTATAGGATAGAGGATAGGATAGGATAGAGGATAGGATAGGATAGAGGATAGGATAGGATAGAGGATAGGATAGGATAGAGGATAGGATAGGATAGAGGATAGGATAGGATAGAGGATAGGATAGGATAGAGGATAGGATAGGATAGAGGATAGGATAGGATAGAGGATAGGATAGGATAGAGGATAGGATAGGATAGACGATAGGATAGGATAGAGGATAGGATAGAGGATAGGATAAGATATAGGATAGGATAGGATAGAGGATAGGATAGGATAGAGGATAGGATAGGATAGAGGATAGGATAGGAGAGAGGATACGATAAGATAGAGGAAAGGATAGAGGATAGGATAGGATAGAGGATAGGATAGGTTAGAGGATAGGATAGGATAGAGGATAGGATAGGATAGAGGATAGGATAGAGGATAGGATAGCATAGAGGATAGGATAGGATAGAGGATAGTATAGGATAGAGGATAGGATAGGATAGAGGATACGATAGGATAGATGAAAGGATAGAGGATATGATAGGATAGAGGATAGGATAGGATAGAGGATAGGATAGGATAGAGGATAGGATAGGATAGAAGATAGGATAGGAGAGAGGATAGGATAGGATAGAGCATAGGATAGGATAGAGGATAGGATAGGATAGAGTATAGAATAGGATAGAGGATAGGATAGGATAGAGGATAGGATAGGATAGAGGATACGATATAGGATTTAATAGGATAGAGGATAGGATACGATAGAGGATACGATAGGATAGAGGATAGGATAGGATAGAGAATAGGATAGGATAGAGGATAGGATAGGATAGCGGATAGGATAGGATAGAGGATAGGATAGGGTAGAGGATAGGATATGATAGAGGATAGGATATAGGATTGGATAGGATAGAGGATAGGATAGGATAGAGGATAGGATAGGATAGAGGATAGGATATGATCGAGGATAGGATAGGATAGTGGATAGGATATGATAGAGGATAGGATAGGATAGAGGATAGGATAGGATAGAGGGTAGGATATGATAGAGGATAGGATAGGATAGAGGATAGGATAGGATAGAGGATACGATATAGGATTTAATAGGATAGAGGATAGGATACGATAGAGGATAGGATAGGATAGAGGATAGGATATGATAGAGGATAGGATAGAGGATAGGATAGGATTGAGGATAGGATAGGATAGAGGATAGGATAGGATAGAGGATAGGATAGGATAGAGGATAGGATAGGATAGAGGATAGGATAGGATAGAGAATAGGATAGGATAGAGGATAGGATAGGATAGAGAATAGGATAGGATAGAGGATAGGATAGGATTGAGGATAGGATAGGATAGAGGATAGGATAGGATAGAGGATAGGATAGGATAGAGAATAGGATAGGATAGAGGATAGGATAGGATACAGGATAGGATAGGATAGAGGATAGGATAGGATGGAGGATACGATAGGATAGTGGAAAGGATAGAGGATAGGATAGGATAGAGGATAGGATAGGATAGAGGATAGGATAGGATAGAGGATAGGATAGGATAGAGGATAGGATAGGATAGAGGATAGGATAGGATAGAGGATAGGATAGGATAGAGGATAGGATAGGATAGAGGATAGGATAGGATAGAGGATAGGATAGGATAGAGGATAGGATAGGATAGAGGATAGGATAGGATAGAGGATAGGATAGGATAGAGGATAGGATAGGATAGAGGATAGGATAGGATAGAGGATAGGATATAATAGAGGATAGGATCGAACAGAGGATAGGATAGAGGATAGGATAGGATAGAGGATAGGATAGGATAGAGGATAGGATAGGATAGACGATAGGATAGGATAGAGGATAGGATAGAGGATAGGATAAGATATAGGATAGGATAGGATAGAGGATAGGATAGGATAGAGGATAGGATAGGATAGAGGATAGGATAGGAGAGAGGATACGATAAGATAGAGGAAAGGATAGAGGATAGGATAGGATAGAGGATAGGATAGGTTAGAGGATAGGATAGGATAGAGGATAGGATAGGATAGAGGATAGGATAGAGGATAGGATAGCATAGAGGATAGGATAGGATAGAGGATAGTATAGGATAGAGGATAGGATAGGATAGAGGATACGATAGGATAGATGAAAGGATAGAGGATATGATAGGATAGAGGATAGGATAGGATAGAGGATAGGATAGGATAGAGGATAGGATAGGATAGAAGATAGGATAGGAGAGAGGATAGGATAGGATAGAGCATAGGATAGGATAGAGGATAGGATAGGATAGAGTATAGAATAGGATAGAGGATAGGATAGGATAGAGGATAGGATAGGATTGAGGATAGGATAGGATAGATGATAAGATTGGATAGAGCATCGGATAGGGGATTGGATAGAGAATAGGATAGGATAGAGCATAGGATAAGATAGAGGATAGGATAGGATAGAGGATAGGATAGGATAGGGGATATTATAGGATAGAGGATAGTATAGGATAGCGGATAGGATAGCGGATAGGATAGCGGACAGGATAGGATAGAGGATAGGATAGGATTTAGGATTGGATAGAATACAGGATTTCATTGAGGATAGGATAGGATAGAGGATAGGATAGAGGATAGGATAGAGGATTCGATAGGATTGAGGATTCGATAGGATAGAGGATAGGATAGGATAGAGGATACGATAGGATAGATGAAAGGATAGAGGATATGATAGGATAGAGGATAGGATAGGATAGAGGATAGGATAGGATAGAGGATAGGATAGGATAGAAGATAGGATAGGAGAGAGGATAGGATAGGATAGAGGATAGGATAGGATAGAGTATAGAATAGGATAGAGGATAGGATAGGATAGAGGATAGGATAGGATAGAGGATAGGATAGGATAGAGTATAGAATAGGATAGAGAATAGGATAGGATAGAGGATAGGATAAGATGGAGGATAGGATAGGATAGAGGATAGGATAGAGGATAGGATAGAGGATTCGATAGGATAGAGGATATTATAGGATACACGATAGGTTAGGATAGAGGATTCGATAGGATAGAGGGCAGGATAGGGTAGAGGATAGGACAGGGGATTGGATAGGATAGAGGATAGGATAGGATAGAGGATAGGATCGGATAGAGGACAGGATAGTTGATTGGATAGGATAGAGGATAGCATCGGATAGAGGATAGGATAGAGGATAGGATAGGATAGAGGATAGGATAGGATAGAGTATAGAATAGGATAGAGGATAGGATAGGATAGAGGATAGGATAGGATAGAGGATAGGATAGGATAGAGGATACGTTCGGATAGAGGATAGGATAGGTGATTGGATAGGGTAGAGGATAGGATAAGATAGAGGATAGGATAGGATAGAGGATAGGATAGGATACAGGATAGGATAGGATAGAGGATAGGATAGGTTAGAGGATATGATAGGATAGAGGATAGGATAGGATAGAGGATAGGATAGGATAGGATAGAGGATAGGATAGGATAGAGGATAGGATAGGATAGAGAATAGGATAGGATAGAGGATAGGATAGGATAGAGGATAGGATATAATAGAGGATAGGATCGAACAGAGGATAGGATAGAGGATAGGATAGGATAGAGGATAGGATAGGATAGAGGATAGGATAGGATAGAGGATAGGATAGGATAGAGGATAGGATAGGATAGAGGATAGGATAGGATAGAGGATAGGATAGGATAGAGGATAGGATAGGATAGAGGATAGGATAGGATAGAGGATAGGATAGGATAGAGGATAGGATAGGATAGAGGATAGGATAGGATAGAGGATAGGATAAGATATAGGATAGGATAGGATAGAGGATAGGATAGGATAGAGGATAGGATAGGATAGAGGATACGATAAGATAGAGGAAAGGATAGAGGATAGGATAGGATAGAGGATAGGATAGGATAGGATAGAGGATAGGATAGGATAGAGGATAGGATAGGATAGAGGATAGGATAGGATAGAGGATAGGATAGGATAGAGGATAGGATAGGATAGAGGATAGGATAGGATAGAGGATAGGATAGGATAGAGGATACGATAGGATAGATGAAAGGATAGAGGATATGATAGGATAGAGGATAGGATAGGATAGAGGATAGGATAGGATAGAGGATAGGATAGGATAGAAGATAGGATAGGAGAGAGGATAGGATAGGATAGAGGATAGGATAGGATAGAGGATAGGATAGGATAGAGGATAGGATAGAGGATAGGATAGAGGATTCGATAGGATAGAGGATTCGATAGGATAGAGGATAGGATAGGATAGAGGATACGATAGGATAGATGAAAGGATAGAGGATATGATAGGATAGATGATAGGATAGGATAGAGGATAGGATAGGATAGAAGATAGGATAGGAGAGAGGATAGGATAGGATAGAGGATAGGATAGGATAGAGGATAGGATAGGATAGAGTATAGAATAGGATAGAGAATAGGATAGGACAGAGGATAGGATAAGATAGAGGATAGGATAGGATAGAGGATAGGATAGAGGATAGGATAGAGGATTCGATAGGATAGAGGATATTATAGGATACACGATAGGTTAGGATAGAGGATTCGATAGGATAGAGGGCAGGATAGGGTAGAGGATAGGACAGGGGATTGGATAGGATAGAGGATAGGATAGGATAGAGGATAGGATCGGATAGAGGACAGGATAGGTGATTGGATAGGATAGAGGATAGGATCGGATACAGGATAGGATAGGTGATTGGGTAGGATAGAGGATAGGATAAGTTAGAGGATAGGATAGGATAGAGGATAGGATATAATAGAGGATAGGATAGGGGATTCGTTGGATAGAGGATAGGATAGGATAGAGGATAGGATAGGATAGCGGATAGGATAGGATAGAGTATAGAATAGGATAAAGGATAGGATAGAATAGAGGATAGGATAGGATAGAGGATAGGATAGGATAGAGTATAGAATAGGATAGAGGATAGGATAGGATAGAGGATAGGATAGGATTGAGGATAGGATAGGATAGAGGATAGGATAAGATAGAGGATAGGATAGGATAGAGGATAGGATACAATAGAGGATAGGATCCGATAGAGGATAGGATAGGGGATTCGTTGGATAGAGGATAGGATAGGATAGTGGATAGGATAGGATAGCGGATAGGATAGGATAGAGGATAGGATCGAACAGAGGATAGGATAGAGGATAGGATAGGATAGAGGATAGGATAGGATAGAGGATAGGATAGGATAGACGATAGGATAGGATAGAGGATAGGATAGAGGATAGGATAAGATATAGGATAGGATAGGATAGAGGATAGGATAGGATAGAGGATAGGATAGGATAGAGGATAGGATAGGAGAGAGGATACGATAAGATAGAGGAAAGGATAGAGGATAGGATAGGATAGAGGATAGGATAGGTTAGAGGATAGGATAGGATAGAGGATAGGATAGGATAGAGGATAGGATAGAGGATAGGATAGCATAGAGGATAGGATAGGATAGAGGATAGTATAGGATAGAGGATAGGATAGGATAGAGGATACGATAGGATAGATGAAAGGATAGAGGATATGATAGGATAGAGGATAGGATAGGATAGAGGATAGGATAGGATAGAGGATAGGATAGGATAGAAGATAGGATAGGAGAGAGGATAGGATAGGATAGAGCATAGGATAGGATAGAGGATAGGATAGGATAGAGTATAGAATAGGATAGAGGATAGGATAGGATAGAGGATAGGATAGGATTGAGGATAGGATAGGATAGATGATAAGATTGGATAGAGCATCGGATAGGGGATTGGATAGAGAATAGGATAGGATAGAGCATAGGATAAGATAGAGGATAGGATAGGATAGAGGATAGGATAGGATAGGGGATATTATAGGATAGAGGATAGGATAGGATAGCGGATAGGATAGCGGATAGGATAGCGGACAGGATAGGATAGAGGATAGGATAGGATTTAGGATTGGATAGAATACAGGATTTCATTGAGGATAGGATAGGATAGAGGATAGGATAGAGGATAGGATAGAGGATTCGATAGGATTGAGGATTCGATAGGATAGAGGATAGGATAGGATAGAGGATACGATAGGATAGATGAAAGGATAGAGGATATGATAGGATAGAGGATAGGATAGGATAGAGGATAGGATAGGATAGAGGATAGGATAGGATAGAAGATAGGATAGGAGAGAGGATAGGATAGGATAGAGGATAGGATAGGATAGAGTATAGAATAGGATAGAGGATAGGATAGGATAGAGGATAGGATAGGATAGAGGATAGGATAGGATAGAGGATAGGATAGGATAGAGGATAGGATAGGATAGAGGATAGGATAGGATAGAGGATAGGATAGGATAGAAGATAGGATAGGAGAGAGGATAGGATAGGATAGAGGATAGGATAGGATAGAGTATAGAATAGGATAGAGGATAGGATAGGATAGAGGATAGGATAGGATAGAGGATAGGATAGGATAGAGGATAGGATAGGATAGAGGATAGGATAGGATAGAGGATAGGATAAGATATAGGATAGGATAGGATAGAGGATAGGATAGGATAGAGGATAGGATAGGATAGAGGATACGATAAGATAGAGGAAAGGATAGAGGATAGGATAGGATAGAGGATAGGATAGGATAGGATAGAGGATAGGATAGGATAGAGGATAGGATAGGATAGAGGATAGGATAGGATAGAGGATAGGATAGGATAGAAGATAGGATAGGAGAGAGGATAGGATAGGATAGAGGATAGGATAGGATAGAGTATAGAATAGGATAGAGGATAGGATAGGATAGAGGATAGGATAGGATAGAGGATAGGATAGGATAGAGGATACGATAGGATAGATGAAAGGATAGAGGATATGATAGGATAGAGGATAGGATAGGATAGAGGATAGGATAGGATAGAGGATAGGATAGGATAGAAGATAGGATAGGAGAGAGGATAGGATAGGATAGAGGATAGGATAGGATAGAGGATAGGATAGGATAGAGGATAGGATAGAGGATAGGATAGAGGATTCGATAGGATAGAGGATTCGATAGGATAGAGGATAGGATAGGATAGAGGATACGATAGGATAGATGAAAGGATAGAGGATATGATAGGATAGATGATAGGATAGGATAGAGGATAGGATAGGATAGAAGATAGGATAGGAGAGAGGATAGGATAGGATAGAGGATAGGATAGGATAGAGGATAGGATAGGATAGAGTATAGAATAGGATAGAGAATAGGATAGGACAGAGGATAGGATAAGATAGAGGATAGGATAGGATAGAGGATAGGATAGAGGATAGGATAGAGGATTCGATAGGATAGAGGATATTATAGGATACACGATAGGTTAGGATAGAGGATTCGATAGGATAGAGGGCAGGATAGGGTAGAGGATAGGACAGGGGATTGGATAGGATAGAGGATAGGATAGGATAGAGGATAGGATCGGATAGAGGACAGGATAGGTGATTGGATAGGATAGAGGATAGGATCGGATACAGGATAGGATAGGTGATTGGGTAGGATAGAGGATAGGATAAGTTAGAGGATAGGATAGGATAGAGGATAGGATATAATAGAGGATAGGATAGGGGATTCGTTGGATAGAGGATAGGATAGGATAGAGGATAGGATAGGATAGCGGATAGGATAGGATAGAGTATAGAATAGGATAAAGGATAGGATAGAATAGAGGATAGGATAGGATAGAGGATAGGATAGGATAGAGTATAGAATAGGATAGAGGATAGGATAGGATAGAGGATAGGATAGGATTGAGGATAGGATAGGATAGAGGATAGGATAAGATAGAGGATAGGATAGGATAGAGGATAGGATACAATAGAGGATAGGATCCGATAGAGGATAGGATAGGGGATTCGTTGGATAGAGGATAGGATAGGATAGTGGATAGGATAGGATAGCGGATAGGATAGGATAGAGGATAGGATCGAACAGAGGATAGGATAGAGGATAGGATAGGATAGAGGATAGGATAGGATAGAGGATAGGATAGGATAGACGATAGGATAGGATAGAGGATAGGATAGAGGATAGGATAAGATATAGGATAGGATAGGATAGAGGATAGGATAGGATAGAGGATAGGATAGGATAGAGGATAGGATAGGAGAGAGGATACGATAAGATAGAGGAAAGGATAGAGGATAGGATAGGATAGAGGATAGGATAGGTTAGAGGATAGGATAGGATAGAGGATAGGATAGGATAGAGGATAGGATAGAGGATAGGATAGCATAGAGGATAGGATAGGATAGAGGATAGTATAGGATAGAGGATAGGATAGGATAGAGGATACGATAGGATAGATGAAAGGATAGAGGATATGATAGGATAGAGGATAGGATAGGATAGAGGATAGGATAGGATAGAGGATAGGATAGGATAGAAGATAGGATAGGAGAGAGGATAGGATAGGATAGAGCATAGGATAGGATAGAGGATAGGATAGGATAGAGTATAGAATAGGATAGAGGATAGGATAGGATAGAGGATAGGATAGGATTGAGGATAGGATAGGATAGATGATAAGATTGGATAGAGCATCGGATAGGGGATTGGATAGAGAATAGGATAGGATAGAGCATAGGATAAGATAGAGGATAGGATAGGATAGAGGATAGGATAGGATAGGGGATATTATAGGATAGAGGATAGGATAGGATAGCGGATAGGATAGCGGATAGGATAGCGGACAGGATAGGATAGAGGATAGGATAGGATTTAGGATTGGATAGAATACAGGATTTCATTGAGGATAGGATAGGATAGAGGATAGGATAGAGGATAGGATAGAGGATTCGATAGGATTGAGGATTCGATAGGATAGAGGATAGGATAGGATAGAGGATACGATAGGATAGATGAAAGGATAGAGGATATGATAGGATAGAGGATAGGATAGGATAGAGGATAGGATAGGATAGAGGATAGGATAGGATAGAAGATAGGATAGGAGAGAGGATAGGATAGGATAGAGGATAGGATAGGATAGAGTATAGAATAGGATAGAGGATAGGATAGGATAGAGGATAGGATAGGATAGAGGAAAGGATAGGATAGAGTATAGAATAGGATAGAGAATAGGATAGGATAGAGGATAGGATAAGATGGAGGATAGGATAGGATAGAGGATAGGATAGAGGATAGGATAGAGGATTCGATAGGATAGAGGATATTATAGGATACACGATAGGTTAGGATAGAGGATTCGATAGGATAGAGGGCAGGATAGGGTAGAGGATAGGACAGGGGATTGGATAGGATAGAGGATAGGATAGGATAGAGGATAGGATCGGATAGAGGACAGGATAGTTGATTGGATAGGATAGAGGATAGCATCGGATAGAGGATAGGATAGAGGATAGGATAGGATAGAGGATAGGATAGGATAGAGTATAGAATAGGATAGAGGATAGGATAGGATAGAGGATAGGATAGGATAGAGGATAGGATAGGATAGAGGATACGTTCGGATAGAGGATAGGATAGGTGATTGGATAGGATAGAGGATAGGATAAGATAGAGGATAGGATAGGATAGAGGATAGGATAGGATACAGGATAGGATAGGATAGAGGATAGGATAGGTTAGAGGATATGATAGGATAGAGGATAGGATAGGATAGAGGATAGGATAGGATAGGATAGAGGATAGGATAGGATAGAGGATAGGATAGGATAGAGAATAGGATAGGATAGAGGATAGGATAGGATAGAGGATAGGATATAATAGAGGATAGGATCGAACAGAGGATAGGATAGAGGATAGGATAGGATAGAGGATAGGATAGGATAGAGGATAGGATAGGATAGAGGATAGGATAGGATAGAGGATAGGATAGGATAGAGGATAGGATAGGATAGAGGATAGGATAGGATAGAGGATAGGATAGGATAGAGGATAGGATCGGATAGAGGATAGGATAGGATAGAGGATAGGATAGGATAGAGGATAGGATAGGATAGAGGATAGGATAGGATAGAGGATAGGATAGGATAGAGGATAGGATAGGATAGAGGATAGGATAAGATATAGGATAGGATAGGATAGAGGATAGGATAGGATAGAGGATAGGATAGGATAGAGGATAGGATCGGATAGAGGATAGGATAGGATAGAGGATAGGATAGGATAGAGGATAGGATAGGATAGAGGATAGGATAGGATAGAGGATAGGATAGGATAGAGGATAGGATAAGATATAGGATAGGATAGGATAGAGGATAGGATAGGATAGAGGATAGGATAGGATAGAGGATACGATAAGATAGAGGAAAGGATAGAGGATAGGATAGGATAGAGGATAGGATAGGTTAGAGGATAGGATAGGATAGAGGATAGGATAGGATAGAGGATAGGATAGGACAGAGGATAGGATAGGATAGAGGATAGGATAGGATAGAGGATAGGATAGGATAGAGGATAGGATAGGATAGAGGATAGGATAGAGGATAGGATAGCATAGAGGATAGGATAGGATAGAGGATAGTATAGGATAGAGGATAGGATATAATAGGGGATAGGATCGAACAGAGGATAGGATAGGGGATTGGATTGGATAGAGGATAGGATAGGATAGAGGATAGGATAGGATAGAGGATAGGATAGGATAGAGGATAGGATAGGATAGAGGATAGGATAGGATAGAGGATAGGATAGGATAGAGGATAGGATAGGATAGAGGATACGATAGGATAGATGAAAGGATAGAGGATATGATAGGATAGAGGATAGGATAGGATAGAGGATAGGATAGGATAGAGGATAGGATAGGATAGAAGATAGGATAGGAGAGAGGATATGATAGGATAGAGGATAGGATAGGATAGAGGATAGGATAGGATAGAGTATAGAATAGGATAGAGGATAGGATAGGATAGAGGATAGGATAGGATTGAGGATAGGATAGGATAGATGATAAGATTGGATAGAGCATCGGATAGGGGATTGGATAGAGAATAGGATAGGATAGAGCATAGGATAAGATAGAGGATAGGATAGGATAGAGGATAGGATAGGATAGGGGATAGGATAGGATAGAAGATAGGATAGGAGAGAGGATAGGATAGGATAGAGGATAGGATAGGATAGAGGATAGGATAGGATAGAGGATACGATAGGATAGATGAAAGGATAGAGGATATGATAGGATAGATGATAGGATAGGATAGAGGATAGGATAGGATAGAAGATAGGATAGGAGAGAGGATAGGATAGGATAGAGGATAGGATAGGATAGAGGATAGGATAGGATAGAGGATAGGATAGAGGATAGGATAGAGGATTCGATAGGATAGAGTATTCGATAGGATAGAGGATAGGATAGGATAGAGGATACGATAGGATAGATGAAAGGATAGAGGATATGATAGGATAGATGATAGGATAGGATAGAGGATAGGATAGGATAGAAGATAGGATAGGAGAGAGGATAGGATAGGATAGAGGATAGGATAGGATAGAGGATAGGATAGGATAGAGTATAGAATAGGATAGAGAATAGGATAGGACAGAGGATAGGATAAGATAGAGGATAGGATAGGATAGAGGATAGGATAGAGGATAGGATAGAGGATTCGATAGGATAGAGGATATTATAGGATACACGATAGGTTAGGATAGAGGATTCGATAGGATAGAGGGCAGGATAGGGTAGAGGATGGGACAGGGGATTGGATAGGATAGAGGATAGGATAGGATAGAGGATAGGATCGGATAGAGGATAGTATAGGATAGAGGATAGGATAGGATAGAGGATACGATAGGATAGATGAAAGGATAGAGGATATGATAGGATAGAGGATAGGATAGGATAGAGGATAGGATAGGATAGAGGATAGGATAGGATAGAAGATAGGATAGGAGAGAGGATAGGATAGGATAGAGCATAGGATAGGATAGAGGATAGGATAGGATAGAGTATAGAATAGGATAGAGGATAGGATAGGATAGAGGATAGGATAGGATTGAGGATAGGATAGGATAGATGATAAGATTGGATAGAGCATCGGATAGGGGATTGGATAGAGAATAGGATAGGATAGAGCATAGGATAAGATAGAGGATAGGATAGGATAGAGGATAGGATAGGATAGGGGATATTATAGGATAGAGGATAGGATAGGATAGCGGATAGGATAGCGGATAGGATAGCGGACAGGATAGGATAGAGGATAGGATAGGATTTAGGATTGGATAGAATACAGGATTTCATTGAGGATAGGATAGGATAGAGGATAGGATAGAGGATAGGATAGAGGATTCGATAGGATTGAGGATTCGATAGGATAGAGGATAGGATAGGATAGAGGATACGATAGGATAGATGAAAGGATAGAGGATATGATAGGATAGAGGATAGGATAGGATAGAGGATAGGATAGGATAGAGGATAGGATAGGATAGAAGATAGGATAGGAGAGAGGATAGGATAGGATAGAGGATAGGATAGGATAGAGTATAGAATAGGATAGAGGATAGGATAGGATAGAGGATAGGATAGGATAGAGGATAGGATAGGATAGAGTATAGAATAGGATAGAGAATAGGATAGGATAGAGGATAGGATAAGATGGAGGATAGGATAGGATAGAGGATAGGATAGAGGATAGGATAGAGGATTCGATAGGATAGAGGATATTATAGGATACACGATAGGTTAGGATAGAGGATTCGATAGGATAGAGGGCAGGATAGGGTAGAGGATAGGACAGGGGATTGGATAGGATAGAGGATAGGATAGGATAGAGGATAGGATCGGATAGAGGACAGGATAGTTGATTGGATAGGATAGAGGATAGCATCGGATAGAGGATAGGATAGAGGATAGGATAGGATAGAGGATAGGATAGGATAGAGTATAGAATAGGATAGAGGATAGGATAGGATAGAGGATAGGATAGGATAGAGGATAGGATAGGATAGAGGATACGTTCGGATAGAGGATAGGATAGGTGATTGGATAGGGTAGAGGATAGGATAAGATAGAGGATAGGATAGGATAGAGGATAGGATAGGATACAGGATAGGATAGGATAGAGGATAGGATAGGTTAGAGGATATGATAGGATAGAGGATAGGATAGGATAGAGGATAGGATAGGATAGGATAGAGGATAGGATAGGATAGAGGATAGGATAGGATAGAGAATAGGATAGGATAGAGGATAGGATAGGATAGAGGATAGGATATAATAGAGGATAGGATCGAACAGAGGATAGGATAGAGGATAGGATAGGATAGAGGATAGGATAGGATAGAGGATAGGATAGGATAGAGGATAGGATAGGATAGAGGATAGGATAGGATAGAGGATAGGATAGGATAGAGGATAGGATAGGATAGAGGATAGGATAGGATAGAGGATAGGATCGGATAGAGGATAGGATAGGATAGAGGATAGGATAGGATAGAGGATAGGATAGGATAGAGGATAGGATAGGATAGAGGATAGGATAAGATATAGGATAGGATAGGATAGAGGATAGGATAGGATAGAGGATAGGATAGGATAGAGGATACGATAAGATAGAGGAAAGGATAGAGGATAGGATAGGATAGAGGATAGGATAGGTTAGAGGATAGGATAGGATAGAGGATAGGATAGGATAGAGGATAGGATAGGACAGAGGATAGGATAGGATAGAGGATAGGATAGGATAGAGGATAGGATAGGATAGAGGATAGGATAGGATAGAGGATAGGATAGAGGATAGGATAGCATAGAGGATAGGATAGGATAGAGGATAGTATAGGATAGAGGATAGGATATAATAGGGGATAGGATCGAACAGAGGATAGGATAGGGGATTGGATTGGATAGAGGATAGGATAGGATAGAGGATAGGATAGGATAGAGGATAGGATAGGATAGAGGATAGGATAGGATAGAGGATAGGATAGGATAGAGGATAGGATAGGATAGAGGATAGGATAGGATAGAGGATACGATAGGATAGATGAAAGGATAGAGGATATGATAGGATAGAGGATAGGATAGGATAGAGGATAGGATAGGATAGAGGATAGGATAGGATAGAGGATAGGATAGGATAGAGGATAGGATAGGATAGAGGATAGGATAGGATAGAGGATAGGATAGGATAGAGGATAGGATAAGATATAGGATAGGATAGGATAGAGGATAGGATAGGATAGAGGATAGGATAGGATAGAGGATAGGATAGGATAGAGGATACGATAGGATAGATGAAAGGATAGAGGATATGATAGGATAGAGGATAGGATCGGATAGAGGATAGGATAGGATAGAGGATAGGATAGGATAGAGGATAGGATAGGATAGAGGATAGGATAGGATAGAGGATAGGATAGGATAGAGGATAGGATAGGATAGAGGATAGGATAAGATATAGGATAGGATAGGATAGAGGATAGGATAGGATAGAGGATAGGATAGGATAGAGGATAGGATAGGATAGAGGATACGATAGGATAGATGAAAGGATAGAGGATATGATAGGATAGAGGATAGGATCGGATAGAGGATAGGATAGGATAGAGGATAGGATAGGATAGAGGATAGGATAGGATAGAGGATAGGATAGGATAGAGGATAGGATAGGATAGAGGATAGGATAGGATAGAGGATAGGATAAGATATAGGATAGGATAGGATAGAGGATAGGATAGGATAGAGGATAGGATAGGATAGAGGATAGGATAGGATAGAGGATACGATAGGATAGATGAAAGGATAGAGGATATGATAGGATAGAGGATAGGATCGGATAGAGGATAGGATAGGATAGAGGATAGGATAGGATAGAGGATAGGATAGGATAGAGGATAGGATAGGATAGAGGATAGGATAGGATAGAGGATAGGATAGGATAGAGGATAGGATAAGATATAGGATAGGATAGGATAGAGGATAGGATAGGATAGAGGATAGGATAGGATAGAGGATAGGATAGGATAGAGGATACGATAGGATAGATGAAAGGATAGAGGATATGATAGGATAGAGGATAGGATCGGATAGAGGATAGGATAGGATAGAGGATAGGATAGAGGATAGGATAGAGGATAGGATAGAGGATAGGATAGAGGATTCGATAGGATAGAGGATTCGATAGGATAGAGGATAGGATAGGATAGAGGATACGATAGGATAGATGAAAGGATAGAGGATATGATAGGATAGATGATAGGATAGGATAGAGGATAGGATAGGATAGAAGATAGGATAGGAGAGAGGATAGGATAGGATAGAGGATAGGATAGGATAGAGGATAGGATAGGATAGAGTATAGAATAGGATAGAGAATAGGATAGGACAGAGGATAGGATAAGATAGAGGATAGGATAGGATAGAGGATAGGATAGAGGATAGGATAGAGGATTCGATAGGATAGAGGATATTATAGGATACACGATAGGTTAGGATAGAGGATTCGATAGGATAGAGGGCAGGATAGGGTAGAGGATAGGACAGGGGATTGGATAGGATAGAGGATAGGATAGGATAGAGGATAGGATCGGATAGAGGACAGGATAGGTGATTGGATAGGATAGAGGATAGGATCGGATACAGGATAGGATAGGTGATTGGGTAGGATAGAGGATAGGATAAGTTAGAGGATAGGATAGGATAGAGGATAGGATATAATAGAGGATAGGATAGGGGATTCGTTGGATAGAGGATAGGATAGGATAGAGGATAGGATAGGATAGCGGATAGGATAGGATAGAGTATAGAATAGGATAAAGGATAGGATAGGATAGAGGATAGGATAGGATAGAGGATAGGATAGGATAGAGTATAGAATAGGATAGAGGATAGGATAGGATAGAGGATAGGATAGGATTGAGGATAGGATAGGATAGAGGATAGGATAAGATAGAGGATAGGATAGGATAGAGGATAGGATACAATAGAGGATAGGATCCGATAGAGGATAGGATAGGGGATTCGTTGGATAGAGGATAGGATAGGATAGTGGATAGGATAGGATAGCGGATAGGATAGGATAGAGTATAGAATAGGATAAATGATAGGATAGGATAGATGATAAGATAGGATAGAGCATCGGATAGGGGATTGGATAGAGAATAGGATAGGATAGAGCATAGGATAAGATAGAGGATAGGATAGGATAGAGGATAGGATAGGATAGGGGATATTATAGGATAGAGGATAGGATAGGATAGCGGATATTCTAGGATAGAGGATAGGATAGGATAGAGCATACGATATTATAGAGGATAGGATAGGATAGAGGATAGGATCGGATAGAGGATAGGATCGGGGAATGGATAGGTTAGAGGATCGGATAGAATAGAGGACAGGGTAGGATAGAGGATAGGATAGGATACAGGATAGGATAGAGAAGAGGATATGATAGAGGATAGGATAGGATAGAGGATAGTATATTGTAGAGGATAGGATAAGATAGAGGATATGATAGAATAGAGGACAGGATAGGGTAGAGGATAGGATAGGATAGAGGATACGATATTATAGAGGATAGGGTAGGATATAGGATAGGATGGAGGATTGGATCGGATAGAGCGTAGGATAGGACAGAGGATAGGATAGCATAGAGGATAGGATAGGGGATTGGATAGGATAGAGCAGACGATAGAGGATAGGATAGGATAGAGGATAGGATAGGATACAGGACAGGATAGGAAAGAGTATAGGATACAATAGAGGATGGAATAGGATAGGATATAATTGAAGATAAGATATTATAGAGGATAGGACAGGATAGGATAGAGGATCAGATAGGATAGAGGATAGGGTAGGATAGAGGATACGATATGATAGCGGATAGGATAGCGGATAGGATAGCGGAAAGGATAGGATAGGTGACTGGATAGGATAGAGGATAGGATAGGATAGAGGATAGGATAGGATAGAGGGTAGGATAGAGGATAGGATAGAGGATAGGATAGAGGATTCGATAGGATAGAGGATATTATAGGATACACGATAGGTTAGGATAGAGGATTCGACAGGATAGAGGATACGATAGGATAAAGGACAGGATAGGATAGAGGATAGGACAGGGGATTGGATAGGATAGAGGATAGAAGACGATAGAGGATAGGATAGGATAGAGGATAGGATCGGATAGAGGATAGGATAGGATACAGGATAGGATATAATAGAGGATAGGATAGGGGATTCGTTGGATAGAGGATAGGATAGGATAGAGGATAGGATAGGATAGCGGATAGGATAGGATAGAGGATAGGATAGGATAGAGAATAGGATAGGATAGCTGATATTCTAGGATAGAGGATAGGATAGGATAGAGCATACGATATTATAGCGGATAGGATAGGATAGAGGATAGGATCGGATAGAGGATAGGATAGGATAGAGGATTGGATAGAATACAGGATTGCATTGAGGATAGGATAGGATAGAGCGTAGGATAGAGGATAGGATAGAGGTTAGGATAGAGGATTCGATAGGATAGAGGATATTATAGGATACACGATAGGTTAGGATAGAGGATTCGACAGGATAGAGGATACGATAGTATAACGGGCAGGATAGTATAGAGGATAGGACAGGGGATTGGATAGGATAGAGGATAGAAGACGATAGAGGATAGGATAGGATAGAGGATAGGATCGGATAGAGGATAGGGTAGGATAGAGGATAGGATAGGATAGAGGATACGATATTATAGAGGATAGGGTAGGATATAGGATAGGATGGAGGATTGGATCGGATAGAGCGTAGGATAGGACAGAGGATAGGATAGCATAGAGGATAGGATAGGGGATTGGATAGGATAGAGCAGACGATAGAGGATAGGATAGGATAGAGGATAGGATAGGATACAGGATAGGATAGGAAAGAGTATAGGATACAATAGAGGATGGAATAGGATAGGATATAATTGAAGATAAGATATTATAGAGGATAGGATAGGATAGGATAGAGGATCAGATAGGATAGAGGATAGGGTAGGATAGAGGATAGGATAGGATAGAGGATAGGATAGGATAGATGATAGGATAGGATAGAGGATAGGATATAATAGAGGACAGGATCGAACAGAGGATAGGATAGGGGATTGGATTGGATACAAGATAGGATAGGATAGAGGATAGGATAGGTGATTGGATAGGATAGAGGATAGGATAGGATAGAGGATAGGATAGGATAGAGGATAGGATAGGATAGAGGATAGGATAGGATAGAGGATAGGATCGGATAGAGGATAGGATAGGATAGAGGATAGGATATGATAGAGGATAGGATAGGATAGAGGATAGGATAGGATAGAGGATAGGATTGGATAGAGGATGGGATATAATAGACGATAGGATCGAACAGAGGATAGGATAGGGAATTGGATTGGATACAGGATAGGAAAGGATAGAGGATAGGATAGGTGATTGGATAGGATAGAGGATAGGATAGGATAGAGGATAGGATAGGGGATTGGATAGGACAGAGGATAGGATAGGATAGAGGATAGGATAGGTGATTGGATAGGATAGAGGATAGGATAGGATAGAGGATAGCATAGAGGATAGGATAGGATAGAGGATAGGATAGGATAGAGGATAGGATAGGATAGAGGATAGGATAGGATAGAGGATAGGATAGGATAGAGGATAGGATAGGATAGAGGATAGGATAGGATAGAGGATAGGATAGGATAGAGGATAGGATAGGATAGAGGATAGGATAGGATAGATTATATGATAGGATACAGGAAAGGATAGAGGATAGGATAGGATAGAGGATAGGATAGGATAGAGGATAGGATAGGATAGAGGATAGGATAGGATTGAGGATAGGATAGGATAGAGGATAGGATGGGATAGAGGATAGGATAGGATAGAGGATAGGATAGGATAGAGGATAGGATACGATAGAGGATAGGATAGGATAGAGGATAGGATAGGATAGAGGATAGGATAGGATAGAGGATAGGATAGGATAGGATAGAGGATAGGATAGGATAGAGGATAGGATAGGATAGAGGATAGGATAGGATAGAGGATCAGATAGGATAGAGGATAGGGTAGGATAGAGGATACGATATGATAGCGGATAGGATAGCGGATAGGATAGCGGATAGGATAGGATAGAGGATAGGATAGGATTGACGATTGGATAGAATACAGGATTGCATTGAGGATAGGATAGGATAGAGGGTAGGGTAGAGGATAGGATAGGGTAGAGGATAGGATAGGATAGAGGATACGATATTATAGAGGATAGGGTAGGATATAGGATAGGATGGAGGATTGGATCGGATAGAGCGTAGGATAGGACAGAGGATAGGATAGCATAGAGGATAGGATAGTGGATTGGATAGGATAGAGCAGACGATAGAGGATAGGATAGGATAGAGGATAGGATAGGATACAGGACAGGATAGGAAAGAGTATAGGATACAATAGAGGATGGAATAGGATAGGATATAATTGAAGATAAGATATTATAGAGGATAGGATAGGATAGGATAGAGGATCAGATAGGATAGAGGATAGGGTAGGATAGAGGATACGATATGATAGCGGATAGGATAGCGAATAGGATAGCGGATAGGATAGGATAGAGGATAGGATAGGATAGACGATTGGATAGAATACAGGATTGCATTGAGGATAGGATAGGATAGAGGGTAGGATAGAGGATAGGATAGAGGATAGGATAGAGGATTCGATAGGATAGAGGATATTATAGCATACACGATAGGTTAGGATAGAGGATTCGACAGGATAGAGGATACGATAGGATAAAGGGCAGGATAGGATAGACGATAGGACAGGGGATTGGATAGGATAGAGGATATTATAGGATACACGATAGGTTAGGATAGAGGATTCGACAGGATAGAGGATAGAAGACGATAGAGGATAGGATAGGATAGAGGATTGGATCGGATAGAGGATAGGATAGGATACAGGATAGGATATAATAGAGGATAGGATAGGGGATTGGATAGGATAGAGCAGACGATAGAGGATAGGATAGGATAGAGGATAGGATAGGATACAGGACAGGATAGGAAAGAGTATAGGATACAATAGAGGATGGAATAGGATAGGATATAATCGAAGATAAGATATTATAGAGGATAGGATAGGATAGGATAGAGGATCAGATAGGATAGAGGATAGGGTAGGATAGAGGATACGATATGATAGCGGATAGGATAGCGGATAGGATAGCGGATAGGATAGGATAGAGGATAGAATAGGATAGACGATTGGATAGAATACAGGATTGCATTGAAGATAGGATAGGATAGAGGGTAGAATAGAGGACAGGATAGGGTAGAGGATAGGATAGGATAGAGGATACGATATTATAGAGGATAGGGTAGGATATAGGATAGGATGGAGGATTGGATCGGATAGAGCGTAGGATAGGACAGAGGATAGGATAGCATAGAGGATAGGATAGGGGATTGGATAGGATAGAGCAGACGATAGAGGATAGGATAGGATAGAGGATAGGATAGGATACTGGACAGGATAGGAAAGAGTATAGGATACAATAGAGGATGGAATAGGATAGGATATAATTGAAGATAAGATATTATAGAGGATAGGATAGGATAGGATAGAGGATCAGATAGGATAGAGGATAGGGTAGGATAGAGGATACGATATGATAGCGGATAGGATAGCGGATAGGATAGGATAGAGGATAGAATAGGATAGACGATTGGATAGAATACAGGATTGCATTGAAGATAGGATAGGATAGAGGGTAGAATAGAGGACAGGATAGGGTAGAGGATAGGATAGGATAGAGGATACGATATTATAGAGGATAGGGTAGGATATAGGATAGGATGGAGGATTGGATCGGATAGAGCGTAGGATAGGACAGAGGATAGGATAGCATAGAGGATAGGATAGGGGATTGGATAGGATAGAGCAGACGATAGAGGATAGAATAGGATAGAGGATAGGATAGGATACAGGACAGGATAGGTAAGAGTATAGGATACAATAGAGGATGGAATAGGATAGGATATAATTGAAGATAAGATATTATAGAGGATAGGATAGGATAGGATAGAGGATCAGATAGGATAGAGGATAGGGTAGGATAGAGGATACGATATGATAGCGGATAGGATAGCGGATAGGATAGTGGATAGGATAGGATAGAGGATAGGATAGGATAGACGATTGGATAGAATACAGGATTGCATTGACGATAGGATAGGATAGAGGGTAGGATAGAGGATAGGATAGAGGATAGGATAGAGGATTCGATAGGATAGAGGATATTATAGGATACACGATAGGTTAGGATAGAGGATTCGACAGGATAGAGGATACGATAGGATAAAGGGCAGGATAGGATAGAGGATAGGATCGGATAGAGGATAGGATAGGATACAGGATAGGATATAATAGAGGATAGGATAGGGGATTCGTTGGATAGAGGATAGGATAGGATAGAGGATAGGATAGATGATTGGATAGGATAGAGGATAGGATCGGATAGAGGATAGGATATGATAGAGGATAGGATATTATAGAGGATAGGATACGATAGAGGATAGGATAGGATAGAGGATAGGATAGGGGATTGGATAGGACAGAGGATAGGATAGGATAGAGGATAGGATCGGATAGAGGATAGGATAGGTGATTGGATAGGATAGAGGATAGGATAGGATAGAGGATAGGATATAATAGAGGATAGGATAGGATAGAGGATAGGATAGGATAGCGGATAGGATAGGATAAAGGATAGGATAGGATAGAGGATAGGATAGGATAGAGGATAGGATAGGATAGATTATAGGATAGGATAGAGGATAGGATAGGATAGATTATAGGATAGGCTATTGTATAGGATAGATGATATTATGGGATAGAGGATAGGATAGGATAGAGGATAGGACCGGATAGAGGATAGGATAGGATAGAGGATACGATATTATAGAGGATAGGGTAGGATAGAGGATAGGATGGAGGATTGGATCGGATAGAGGATAGGATAGGATAGAGGATAGGATAGGATAGAGGATAGGATAGGATAGAGGACAGGATAGGATAGAGGATAGGATAGGATAGAGGATAGGATAGGATAGAGGATAGGATAGGATAGAGGATAGGATAGGATAGAGGATAGGATAGGATAGAGGATAGGATAGGATAGAGGATAGGATAGGATAGAGGATAGGATAGGATAGAGGATAGGATAGGATAGAGGATAGGATAGGATAGAGGATAGGATAGGATAGAGGATAGGATAGGATAGAGGATAGGATCGGATAGAGGATAGGATAGGTGATTGGATAGGATAGAGGATAGGATAGGATAGAGGATAGGATAGGATAGAAGATAGGATAGGATATAGGATAGGATAGGATAGAGGATACGATAGGATAGAGGAAAGGATAGAGGATAGGATAGGATAGAGGATAGGATAGGATAGAGGATAGGATAGGATAGAGGATAGGATAGGATAGAGGATAGGATAGGATAGAGGATAGGATAGGATAGAGGACAGGATAGGATAGAGGATAGGATAGGATAGAGGATAGGATAGGATAGAGGATAGGATAGGATAGAGGATAGGATAGGATAGAGGATAGGATCGGATAGAGGATAGGATAGGATAGAGGATAGGATAGGATAGAGGATAGGATAGGATAGAGGATAGGATCGGATAGAGGATAGGATAGGTGATTGGATAGGATAGAGGATAGGATAGGATAGAGGATAGGATAGGATAGAAGATAGGATAGGATATAGGATAGGATAGGATAGAGGATACGATAGGATAGAGGAAAGGATAGAGGATAGGATAGGATAGAGGATAGGATAGGATAGAGGATAGGATAGGATAGAGGATAGGATAGGATAGAGGATAGGATAGGATAGAGGATAGGATAGGATAGAGGATAGGATAGGATAGAGGACAGGATAGGATAGAGGATAGGATAGGATAGAGGATAGGATAGGATAGAGGATGGGATAGGATAGAGGATAGGATAGGATAGAGGATAGGATAGGATAGAGGATAGGATAGGATAGAGGATAGGATATAATAGAGGATAGGATCGAACTGAGGATAGGATAGGGGATTGGATTGGATAGAGGATAGGATAGGATAGGCGATAGGATAGGGCATTGGATAGAATAGAGGACAGGAGACGATAGAGGATAGGATAGGATAGAGGATAGGATAGGATAGAGGATAGGATAGGATAGAGGATAGGATAGGATAGAGGATAGGATAGAGGATAGGATAGGATAGAGGATAGGATAGGATAGAGGATAGGATAGGATAGAGGATAGGATAGGATAGAGGATAGGATAGGATAGAGGATAGGATAGGATAGAGGATAGGATAGGATAGAGGATAGGATAGGATAGAGGATAGGATAGGATAGAGGATAGGATAGGATAGAGGATAGGATAGGATAGAGGATAGGATAGGATAGAGGATAGGATAGGATAGAGGATAGGATAGGATAGAGGATAGGATAGGATAGAGGATAGGATAGGATAGAGGATAGGATAGGATAGAGGATAGGATAGGATAGAGGATAGGATAGGATAGAGGATAGGATAGGATAGAGGATAGGATAGGATAGAGGATAGGATAGGATAGAGGATAGGATAGGATAGAGGATAGGATAGGATAGAGGATAGGATAGGATAGAGGATAGGATAGGATAGAGGATAGGATAGGATAGAGGATAGGATAGGATAGAGGATAGGATAGGATAGAGGATAGGATAGGATAGAGGATAGGATAGGATAGAGGATAGGATAGGATAGAGGATAGGATAGGATAGAGGATAGGATAGGATAGAGGATGGGATATAATAGACGATAGGATCGAACAGAGGATAGGATAGGGGATTGGATAGAATACAGGATTGCATTGAGGATAGGATAGGATAGAGCGTAGGATAGAGGATAGGATAGAGGTTAGGATAGAGGATTCGATAGGATAGAGGATATTATAGGATACACGATAGGTTAGGATAGAGGATTCGACAGGATAGAGGATACGATAGTATAAAGGGCAGGATAGTATAGAGGATAGGACAGGGGATTGGATAGGATAGAGGATAGAAGACGATAGAGGATAGGATAGGATAGAGGATAGGATCGGATAGAGGATAGGGTAGGATAGAGGATAGGATAGGATAGAGGATACGATATTATAGAGGATAGGGTAGGATATAGGATAGGATGGAGGATTGGATCGGATAGAGCGTAGGATAGGACAGAGGATAGGATAGCATAGAGGATAGGATAGGGGATTGGATAGGATAGAGCAGACGATAGAGGATAGGATAGGATAGAGGATAGGATAGGATACAGGATAGGATAGGAAAGAGTATAGGATACAATAGAGGATGGAATAGGATAGGATATAATTGAAGATAAGATATTATAGAGGATAGGATAGGATAGGATAGAGGATCAGATAGGATAGAGGATAGGGTAGGATAGAGGATAGGATAGGATAGAGGATAGGATAGGATAGATGATAGGATAGGATAGAGGATAGGATATAATAGAGGACAGGATCGAACAGAGGATAGGATAGGGGATTGGATTGGATACAAGATAGGATAGGATAGAGGATAGGATAGGTGATTGGATAGGATAGAGGATAGGATAGGATAGAGGATAGGATAGGATAGAGGATAGGATAGGATAGAGGATAGGATAGGATAGAGGATAGGATCGGATAGAGGATAGGATAGGATAGAGGATAGGATATGATAGAGGATAGGATAGGATAGAGGATAGGATAGGATAGAGGATAGGATTGGATAGAGGATGGGATATAATAGACGATAGGATCGAACAGAGGATAGGATAGGGAATTGGATTGGATACAGGATAGGAAAGGATAGAGGATAGGATAGGTGATTGGATAGGATAGAGGATAGGATAGGATAGAGGATAGGATAGGGGATTGGATAGGACAGAGGATAGGATAGGATAGAGGATAGGATAGGTGATTGGATAGGATAGAGGATAGGATAGGATAGAGGATAGCATAGAGGATAGGATAGGATAGAGGATAGGATAGGATAGAGGATAGGATAGGATAGAGGATAGGATAGGATAGAGGATAGGATAGGATAGAGGATAGGATAGGATAGAGGATAGGATAGGATAGAGGATAGGATAGGATAGAGGATAGGATAGGATAGAGGATAGGATAGGATAGATTATATGATAGGATACAGGAAAGGATAGAGGATAGGATAGGATAGAGGATAGGATAGGATAGAGGATAGGATAGGATAGAGGATAGGATAGGATTGAGGATAGGATAGGATAGAGGATAGGATGGGATAGAGGATAGGATAGGATAGAGGATAGGATAGGATAGAGGATAGGATACGATAGAGGATAGGATAGGATAGAGGATAGGATAGGATAGAGGATAGGATAGGATAGAGGATAGGATAGGATAGGATAGAGGATAGGATAGGATAGAGGATAGGATAGGATAGAGGATAGGATAGGATAGAGGATCAGATAGGATAGAGGATAGGGTAGGATAGAGGATACGATATGATAGCGGATAGGATAGCGGATAGGATAGCGGATAGGATAGGATAGAGGATAGGATAGGATTGACGATTGGATAGAATACAGGATTGCATTGAGGATAGGATAGGATAGAGGGTAGGGTAGAGGATAGGATAGGGTAGAGGATAGGATAGGATAGAGGATACGATATTATAGAGGATAGGGTAGGATATAGGATAGGATGGAGGATTGGATCGGATAGAGCGTAGGATAGGACAGAGGATAGGATAGCATAGAGGATAGGATAGTGGATTGGATAGGATAGAGCAGACGATAGAGGATAGGATAGGATAGAGGATAGGATAGGATACAGGACAGGATAGGAAAGAGTATAGGATACAATAGAGGATGGAATAGGATAGGATATAATTGAAGATAAGATATTATAGAGGATAGGATAGGATAGGATAGAGGATCAGATAGGATAGAGGATAGGGTAGGATAGAGGATACGATATGATAGCGGATAGGATAGCGAATAGGATAGCGGATAGGATAGGATAGAGGATAGGATAGGATAGACGATTGGATAGAATACAGGATTGCATTGAGGATAGGATAGGATAGAGGGTAGGATAGAGGATAGGATAGAGGATAGGATAGAGGATTCGATAGGATAGAGGATATTATAGCATACACGATAGGTTAGGATAGAGGATTCGACAGGATAGAGGATACGATAGGATAAAGGGCAGGATAGGATAGACGATAGGACAGGGGATTGGATAGGATAGAGGATATTATAGGATACACGATAGGTTAGGATAGAGGATTCGACAGGATAGAGGATAGAAGACGATAGAGGATAGGATAGGATAGAGGATTGGATCGGATAGAGGATAGGATAGGATACAGGATAGGATATAATAGAGGATAGGATAGGGGATTGGATAGGATAGAGCAGACGATAGAGGATAGGATAGGATAGAGGATAGGATAGGATACAGGACAGGATAGGAAAGAGTATAGGATACAATAGAGGATGGAATAGGATAGGATATAATCGAAGATAAGATATTATAGAGGATAGGATAGGATAGGATAGAGGATCAGATAGGATAGAGGATAGGGTAGGATAGAGGATACGATATGATAGCGGATAGGATAGCGGATAGGATAGCGGATAGGATAGGATAGAGGATAGAATAGGATAGACGATTGGATAGAATACAGGATTGCATTGAAGATAGGATAGGATAGAGGGTAGAATAGAGGACAGGATAGGGTAGAGGATAGGATAGGATAGAGGATACGATATTATAGAGGATAGGGTAGGATATAGGATAGGATGGAGGATTGGATCGGATAGAGCGTAGGATAGGACAGAGGATAGGATAGCATAGAGGATAGGATAGGGGATTGGATAGGATAGAGCAGACGATAGAGGATAGGATAGGATAGAGGATAGGATAGGATACTGGACAGGATAGGAAAGAGTATAGGATACAATAGAGGATGGAATAGGATAGGATATAATTGAAGATAAGATATTATAGAGGATAGGATAGGATAGGATAGAGGATCAGATAGGATAGAGGATAGGGTAGGATAGAGGATACGATATGATAGCGGATAGGATAGCGGATAGGATAGCGGATAGGATAGGATA
The DNA here is from genome assembly GCF_050948215.1 of Halictus rubicundus. Classification (NCBI taxonomy): domain Eukaryota; kingdom Metazoa; phylum Arthropoda; class Insecta; order Hymenoptera; family Halictidae; genus Halictus; species Halictus rubicundus. The sequence goes on from NW_027488772.1 coordinate 369,486, forward strand.
GAGGATAGAATAGGATAGACGATTGGATAGAATACAGGATTGCATTGAAGATAGGATAGGATAGAGGGTAGAATAGAGGACAGGATAGGGTAGAGGATAGGATAGGATAGAGGATACGATATTATAGAGGATAGGGTAGGATATAGGATAGGATGGAGGATTGGATCGGATAGAGCGTAGGATAGGACAGAGGATAGGATAGCATAGAGGATAGGATAGGGGATTGGATAGGATAGAGCAGACGATAGAGGATAGAATAGGATAGAGGATAGGATAGGATACAGGACAGGATAGGTAAGAGTATAGGATACAATAGAGGATGGAATAGGATAGGATATAATTGAAGATAAGATATTATAGAGGATAGGATAGGATAGGATAGAGGATCAGATAGGATAGAGGATAGGGTAGGATAGAGGATACGATATGATAGCGGATAGGATAGCGGATAGGATAGTGGATAGGATAGGATAGAGGATAGGATAGGATAGACGATTGGATAGAATACAGGATTGCATTGACGATAGGATAGGATAGAGGGTAGGATAGAGGATAGGATAGAGGATAGGATAGAGGATTCGATAGGATAGAGGATATTATAGGATACACGATAGGTTAGGATAGAGGATTCGACAGGATAGAGGATACGATAGGATAAAGGGCAGGATAGGATAGAGGATAGGATCGGATAGAGGATAGGATAGGATACAGGATAGGATATAATAGAGGATAGGATAGGGGATTCGTTGGATAGAGGATAGGATAGGATAGAGGATAGGATAGATGATTGGATAGGATAGAGGATAGGATCGGATAGAGGATAGGATATGATAGAGGATAGGATATTATAGAGGATAGGATACGATAGAGGATAGGATAGGATAGAGGATAGGATAGGGGATTGGATAGGACAGAGGATAGGATAGGATAGAGGATAGGATCGGATAGAGGATAGGATAGGTGATTGGATAGGATAGAGGATAGGATAGGATAGAGGATAGGATATAATAGAGGATAGGATAGGATAGAGGATAGGATAGGATAGCGGATAGGATAGGATAAAGGATAGGATAGGATAGAGGATAGGATAGGATAGAGGATAGGATAGGATAGATTATAGGATAGGATAGAGGATAGGATAGGATAGATTATAGGATAGGCTATTGTATAGGATAGATGATATTATGGGATAGAGGATAGGATAGGATAGAGGATAGGACCGGATAGAGGATAGGATAGGATAGAGGATACGATATTATAGAGGATAGGGTAGGATAGAGGATAGGATGGAGGATTGGATCGGATAGAGGATAGGATAGGATAGAGGATAGGATAGGATAGAGGATAGGATAGGATAGAGGACAGGATAGGATAGAGGATAGGATAGGATAGAGGATAGGATAGGATAGAGGATAGGATAGGATAGAGGATAGGATAGGATAGAGGATAGGATAGGATAGAGGATAGGATAGGATAGAGGATAGGATAGGATAGAGGATAGGATAGGATAGAGGATAGGATAGGATAGAGGATAGGATAGGATAGAGGATAGGATAGGATAGAGGATAGGATAGGATAGAGGATAGGATCGGATAGAGGATAGGATAGGTGATTGGATAGGATAGAGGATAGGATAGGATAGAGGATAGGATAGGATAGAAGATAGGATAGGATATAGGATAGGATAGGATAGAGGATACGATAGGATAGAGGAAAGGATAGAGGATAGGATAGGATAGAGGATAGGATAGGATAGAGGATAGGATAGGATAGAGGATAGGATAGGATAGAGGATAGGATAGGATAGAGGATAGGATAGGATAGAGGACAGGATAGGATAGAGGATAGGATAGGATAGAGGATAGGATAGGATAGAGGATAGGATAGGATAGAGGATAGGATAGGATAGAGGATAGGATCGGATAGAGGATAGGATAGGATAGAGGATAGGATAGGATAGAGGATAGGATAGGATAGAGGATAGGATCGGATAGAGGATAGGATAGGTGATTGGATAGGATAGAGGATAGGATAGGATAGAGGATAGGATAGGATAGAAGATAGGATAGGATATAGGATAGGATAGGATAGAGGATACGATAGGATAGAGGAAAGGATAGAGGATAGGATAGGATAGAGGATAGGATAGGATAGAGGATAGGATAGGATAGAGGATAGGATAGGATAGAGGATAGGATAGGATAGAGGATAGGATAGGATAGAGGATAGGATAGGATAGAGGACAGGATAGGATAGAGGATAGGATAGGATAGAGGATAGGATAGGATAGAGGATGGGATAGGATAGAGGATAGGATAGGATAGAGGATAGGATAGGATAGAGGATAGGATAGGATAGAGGATAGGATATAATAGAGGATAGGATCGAACTGAGGATAGGATAGGGGATTGGATTGGATAGAGGATAGGATAGGATAGGCGATAGGATAGGGCATTGGATAGAATAGAGGACAGGAGACGATAGAGGATAGGATAGGATAGAGGATAGGATAGGATAGAGGATAGGATAGGATAGAGGATAGGATAGGATAGAGGATAGGATAGAGGATAGGATAGGATAGAGGATAGGATAGGATAGAGGATAGGATAGGATAGAGGATAGGATAGGATAGAGGATAGGATAGGATAGAGGATAGGATAGGATAGAGGATAGGATAGGATAGAGGATAGGATAGGATAGAGGATAGGATAGGATAGAGGATAGGATAGGATAGAGGATAGGATAGGATAGAGGATAGGATAGGATAGAGGATAGGATAGGATAGAGGATAGGATAGGATAGAGGATAGGATAGGATAGAGGATAGGATAGGATAGAGGATAGGATAGGATAGAGGATAGGATAGGATAGAGGATAGGATAGGATAGAGGATAGGATAGGATAGAGGATAGGATAGGATAGAGGATAGGATAGGATAGAGGATAGGATAGGATAGAGGATAGGATAGGATAGAGGATAGGATAGGATAGAGGATAGGATAGGATAGAGGATAGGATAGGATAGAGGATAGGATAGGATAGAGGATAGGATAGGATAGAGGATAGGATAGGATAGAGGATAGGATAGGATAGAGGATAGGATAGGATAGAGGATAGGATAGGATAGAGGATAGGATAGGATAGAGGATGGGATATAATAGACGATAGGATCGAACAGAGGATAGGATAGGGGATTGGATTGGATACAGGATAGGAAAGGATAGAGGATAGGATAGGTGATTGGATAGGATAGAGGATAGGATAGGATAGAGGATAGGATAGGGGATTGGATAGAATAGAGGACAGGAGACGATAGAGGATAGGATAGGATAGAGGATAGGATAGGATAGAGGATAGGATAGGATAGAGGATAGGATAGGATAGCGGATAGGATAGGAGAGAGGATAGGATAGGATAGAGGATAGGATAGGATAGAGGATAGGATCGGATAGAGGATAGGATAGGTGATTGGATAGGATAGAGGATAGGATAGGATAGAGGATAGGATAGGATAGAAGATAGGATAGGATATAGGATAGGATAGGATAGAGGATACGATAGGATAGAGGAAAGGATAGAGGATAGGATAGGATAGAGGATAGGATAGGATAGAGGATAGGATAGGATAGAGGATAGGATAGGATAGAGGATAGGATAGGATAGAGGATAGGATAGGATAGAGGATAGGATAGGATAGAGGACAGGATAGGATAGAGGATAGGATAGGATAGAGGATAGGATAGGATAGAGGATAGGATAGGATAGAGGATAGGATAGGATAGAGGATAGGATAGGATAGAGGATAGGATAGGATAGAGGATAGGATAGGATAGAGGATAGGATAGGATAGAGGATAGGATAGGATAGAGGATAGGATAGGATAGAGGATAGGATAGGATAGAGGATAGGATAGGATAGAGGATAGGATAGGATAGAGGATAGGATAGGATAGAGGATAGGATAGGATAGAGGATAGGATAGGATAGAGGATAGGATAGGATAGAGGATAGGATAGGATAGAGGATAGGATAGGATAGAGGATAGGATAGGATAGAGGATAGGATAGGATAGAGGATAGGATAGGATAGAGGATAGGATAGGATAGAGGATAGGATAGGATAGAGGATAGGATAGGATAGAGGATGGGATATAATAGACGATAGGATCGAACAGAGGATAGGATAGGGGATTGGATTGGATACAGGATAGGAAAGGATAGAGGATAGGATAGGTGATTGGATAGGATAGAGGATAGGATAGGATAGAGGATAGGATAGGGGATTGGATAGAATAGAGGACAGGAGACGATAGAGGATAGGATAGGATAGAGGATAGGATAGGATAGAGGATAGGATAGGATAGAGGATAGGATAGGATAGAGGATAGGATAGGAGAGAGGATAGGATAGGATAGAGGATAGGATAGGATAGAGGATAGGATCGGATAGAGGATAGGATAGGTGATTGGATAGGATAGAGGATAGGATAGGATAGAGGATAGGATAGGATAGAAGATAGGATAGGATATAGGATAGGATAGGATAGAGGATACGATAGGATAGAGGAAAGGATAGAGGATAGGATAGGATAGAGGATAGGATAGGATAGAGGATAGGATAGGATAGAGGATAGGATAGGATAGAGGATAGGATAGGATAGAGGATAGGATAGGATAGAGGATAGGATAGGATAGAGGACAGGATAGGATAGAGGATAGGATAGGATAGAGGATAGGATAGGATAGAGGATAGGATAGGATAGAGGATAGGATAGGATAGAGGATAGGATCGGATAGAGGATAGGATAGGTGATTGGATAGGATAGAGGATAGGATAGGATAGAGGATAGGATAGGATAGAAGATAGGATAGGATATAGGATAGGATAGGATAGAGGATACGATAGGATAGAGGAAAGGATAGAGGATAGGATAGGATAGAGGATAGGATAGGATAGAGGATAGGATAGGATAGAGGATAGGATAGGATAGAGGATAGGATAGGATAGAGCATAGGATAGGATAGAGGACAGGATAGGATAGAGGATAGGATAGGATAGAGGATAGGATAGGATAGAGGATAGGATAGGATAGAGGATAGGATAGGATAGAGGATAGGATAGGATAGAGGACAGGATAGGATAGAGGATAGGATAGGATAGAGGATAGGATAGGATAGAGGATAGGATAGGATAGAGGATAGGATATAATAGAGGATAGGATCGAACTGAGGATAGGATAGGGGATTGGATTGGATAGAGGATAGGATAGGATAGGCGATAGGATAGGGCATTGGATAGAATAGAGGACAGGAGACGATAGAGGATAGGATAGGATAGAGGATAGGATAGGATAGAGGATAGGATAGGATAGAGGATAGGATAGAGGATAGGATAGGATAGAGGATAGGATAGGATAGAGGATAGGATAGGATAGAGGATAGGATAGGATAGAGGATAGGATAGGATAGAGGATAGGATAGGATAGAGGATAGGATAGGATAGAGGATAGGATAGGATAGAGGATAGGATAGGATAGAGGATAGGATAGGATAGAGGATAGGATAGGATAGAGGATAGGATAGGATAGAGGATAGGATAGGATAGAGGATAGGATAGGATAGAGGATAGGATAGGATAGAGGATAGGATAGGATAGAGGATAGGATAGGATAGAGGATAGGATAGGATAGAGGATAGGATAGGATAGAGGATAGGATAGGATAGAGGATAGGATAGGATAGAGGATAGGATAGGATAGAGGATAGGATAGGATAGAGGATGGGATATAATAGACGATAGGATCGAACAGAGGATAGGATAGGGGATTGGATTGGATACAGGATAGGAAAGGATAGAGGATAGGATAGGTGATTGGATAGGATAGAGGATAGGATAGGATAGAGGATAGGATAGGGGATTGGATAGGACAGAGGATAGGATAGGATAGAGGATAGGATAGGTGATTGGATAGGATAGAAGATAGGATAGGATAGAGGATAGGATAGGATAGAGGATATGATAGAGGATAGGATAGGATAGAGGATAGGATAGGATAGAGGATAGGATAGGATAGAGGATAGGATAGGATAGAGGATAGGATAGGATCGATTATATGATAGGATAGAGGAAAGGATAGAGGATAGGATAGGATAGAGGATAGGATAGGATAGAGGATAGGATAGGATAGAGGATAGGATAGGATAGAGGATAGGATAGGATAGAGGATAGGATAGGATAGAAGATAGGATAGGATAGAGGATAGGATAGGATAGAGGATAGGATAGGATAGGATAGAGGATAGGATAGGATACAGGATAGGATAGGATAGAGGATAGGATAGGATAGAGGATAGGATAGGATAGAGGATAGGATAGGATAGAGGATAGGATAGGATAGAGGATAGGATAGGATAGAGGATAGGATAGGATAGAGGATAGGATAGGATAGAGGATAGGATAGGATAGAGGATAGGATAGGATAGATGATAGGATAGAGGATAGGATAGGATAGAGGATAGGATAGGATAGAGGATAGGATAGGATAGAGGATAGGATCGGATAGAGGATAGGATAGGTGATTGGATAGGATAGAGGATAGGATAGGATAGAGGATAGGATAGGATAGAAGATAGGATAGGATATAGGATAGGATAGGATAGAGGATACGATAGGATAGAGGAAAGGATAGAGGATAGGATAGGATAGAGGATAGGATAGGATAGAGGATAGGATAGGATAGAGGATAGGATAGGATAGAGGATAGGATAGGATAGAGCATAGGATAGGATAGAGGACAGGATAGGATAGAGGATAGGATAGGATAGAGGATAGGATAGGATAGAGGATAGGATAGGAATAGAGGATAGGATAGGATAGAGGATAGGATAGGATAGAGGACAGGATAGGATAGAGGATAGGATAGGATAGAGGATAGGATAGGATAGAGGATAGGATAGGATAGAGGATAGGATATAATAGAGGATAGGATCGAACTGAGGATAGGATAGGGGATTGGATTGGATAGAGGATAGGATAGGATAGGCGATAGGATAGGGCATTGGATAGAATAGAGGACAGGAGACGATAGAGGATAGGATAGGATAGAGGATAGGATAGGATAGAGGATAGGATAGGATAGAGGATAGGATAGAGGATAGGATAGGATAGAGGATAGGATAGGATAGAGGATAGGATAGGATAGAGGATAGGATAGGATAGAGGATAGGATAGGATAGAGGATAGGATAGGATAGAGGATAGGATAGGATAGAGGATAGGATAGGATAGAGGATAGGATAGGATAGAGGATAGGATAGGATAGAGGATAGGATAGGATAGAGGATAGGATAGGATAGAGGATAGGATAGGATAGAGGATAGGATAGGATAGAGGATAGGATAGGATAGAGGATAGGATAGGATAGAGGATAGGATAGGATAGAGGATAGGATAGGATAGAGGATAGGATAGGATAGAGGATAGGATAGGATAGAGGATGGGATATAATAGACGATAGGATCGAACAGAGGATAGGATAGGGGATTGGATTGGATACAGGATAGGAAAGGATAGAGGATAGGATAGGTGATTGGATAGGATAGAGGATAGGATAGGATAGAGGATAGGATAGGGGATTGGATAGGACAGAGGATAGGATAGGATAGAGGATAGGATAGGTGATTGGATAGGATAGAAGATAGGATAGGATAGAGGATAGGATAGGATAGAGGATATGATAGAGGATAGGATAGGATAGAGGATAGGATAGGATAGAGGATAGGATAGGATAGAGGATAGGATAGGATAGAGGATAGGATAGGATCGATTATATGATAGGATAGAGGAAAGGATAGAGGATAGGATAGGATAGAGGATAGGATAGGATAGAGGATAGGATAGGATAGAGGATAGGATAGGATAGAGGATAGGATAGGATAGAGGATAGGATAGGATAGAAGATAGGATAGGATAGAGGATAGGATAGGATAGAGGATAGGATAGGATAGGATAGAGGATAGGATAGGATACAGGATAGGATAGGATAGAGGATAGGATAGGATAGAGGATAGGATAGGATAGAGGATAGGATAGGATAGAGGATAGGATAGGATAGAGGATAGGATAGGATAGAGGATAGGATAGGATAGAGGATAGGATAGGATAGAGGATAGGATAGGATAGAGGATAGGATAGGATAGATGATAGGATAGAGGATAGGATAGGATAGAGGATAGGATAGGATAGAGGATAGGATAGGATAGAGGATAGGATCGGATAGAGGATAGGATAGGTGATTGGATAGGATAGAGGATAGGATAGGATAGAGGATAGGATAGGATAGAAGATAGGATAGGATATAGGATAGGATAGGATAGAGGATACGATAGGATAGAGGAAAGGATAGAGGATAGGATAGGATAGAGGATAGGATAGGATAGAGGATAGGATAGGATAGAGGATAGGATAGGATAGAGGATAGGATAGGATAGAGGACAGGATAGGATAGAGGATAGGATAGGATAGAGGATAGGATAGGATAGAGGATAGGATAGGATAGAGGATAGGATAGGATAGAGGATAGGATAGGATAGAGGATAGGATAGGATAGAGGATAGGATAGGATAGAGGATAGGATAGGATAGAGGATAGGATAGGATAGAGGATAGGATAGGATAGAGGATAGGATATAATAGAGGATAGGATCGAACTGAGGATAGGATAGGGGATTGGATTGGATAGAGGATAGGATAGGATAGGCGATAGGATAGGGGATTGGATAGAATAGAGGACAGGAGACGATAGAGGATAGGATAGGATAGAGGATAGGATAGGATAGAGGATAGGATAGGATAGAGGATAGGATAGGATAGAGGATCGGATAGGATAGAGGATAGGATAGGATAGAGGATAGGATAGGATAGAGGATAGGATAGGATAGAGGATAGGATAGGATAGAGGATAGAGGATAGGATAGGATAGAGGATAGGATAGGATAGAGGATAGGATAGGATAGAGGATAGGATAGGATAGAGGATAGGATAGGATAGAGGATAGGATAGGATAGATTATATGATAGGATAGAGGAAAGGATAGAGGATAGGATAGGATAGAGGATAGGATAGGATAGAGGATAGGATAGGATAGAGGATAGGATAGGATAGAGGATAGGATAGGATAGAGGATAGGATAGGATAGAGGATAGGATAGGATAGAGGATAGGATAGGATAGAGGATAGGATAGGATAGAGGATAGGATAGGATAGAGGATAGGATCGGATAGAGGATAGGATAGGTGATTGGATAGGATAGAGGATAGGATAGGATAGAGGATAGGATAGGATAGAAGATAGGATAGGATATAGGATAGGATAGGATAGAGGATACGATAGGATAGAGGAAAGGATAGAGGATAGGATAGGATAGAGGATAGGATAGGATAGAGGATAGGATAGGATAGAGGATAGGATAGGATAGAGGATAGGATAGAGGATAGGATAGGATAGAGGATAGGATAGGATAGAGGATAGGATAGGATAGAGGATAGGATAGGATAGTGGATAGGATAGGATAGAGGATAGGATAGGATAGGGGATAGGATAGGATAGAGGATAGCATAGGATAGAGGATAGGATAGGATAGAGGATAGGATAGGATAGAGGATAGGATAGGATAGAGGATAGGATAGGAAAGGATAGAGGACAGGATAGGATAGAGGATGGATATAATAGACGATAGGATCGAACAGAGGATAGGATAGGGGATTGGATTGGATACAGGATAGGAAAGGATAGAGGATAGGATAGGTGATTGATAGGATAGAGGATAGGATAGGATAGAGGATAGGATAGGGGATTGGATAGGACAGAGGATAGGATAGGATAGAGGATAGGATAGGTGATTGGATAGGATAGAGGAGAGGATAGGATAGAGGATAGGATAGGATAGAGGATATGATAGAGGATAGGATAGGATAGAGGATAGGATAGGATAGAGGATAGGATAGGATAGATTATATGATAGGATAGAGGAAAGGATAGAGGATAGGATAGGATAGAGGATAGGATAGGATAGAGGATAGGATAGGATAGAGGATAGGATAGGATAGAGGATAGGATAGGATAGAGGATAGGATAGGATAGAGGATAGGATAGGATAGAGGACAGGATAGGATAGAGGATACGATAGGATAGAGGATAGGATAGGATAGAGGATAGGATAGGATAGAGGATAGGATAGGATAGAGGATAGGATAGGATAGAGGATAGGATAGGATAGAGGATAGGATAGGATAGAGGATAGGATAGGATAGAGGATAGGATAGGATAGAGGATAGGATATAATAGAGGATAGGATCGAACTGAGGATAGGATAGGGGATTGGATTGGATAGAGGATAGGATAGGATAGGCGATAGGATAGGGATTGGATAGAATAGAGGACAGGAGACGATAGAGGATAGGATAGGATAGAGGATAGGATAGGATAGAGGATAGGATAGGATAGAGGATAGGATAGGATAGAGGATAGGATAGATAGAGGATAGGATAGAGGATAGGATAGGATAGAGGATAGGATAGGATAGAGGATAGGATAGGATAGAGGATAGGATAGGATAGAGGATAGGATAGGATAGAGGATAGGATAGGATAGAGGATAGGATAGGATAGAGGATAGGATAGGATAGAGGATAGGATAGGATAGAGGATAGGATAGGATAGAGGATAGGATAGGATAGAGGATAGGATAGGATAGAGGATAGGATAGGATAGAGGATGGGATATAATAGACGATAGGATCGAACAGAGGATAGGATAGGGGATTGGATTGGATACAGGATAGGAAAGGATAGAGGATAGGATAGGTGATTGGATAGGATAGAGGATAGGATAGGATAGAGGATAGGATAGGGGATTGGATAGGACAGAGGATAGGATAGGATAGAGGATAGGATAGGTGATTGGATAGGATAGAGGATAGGATAGGATAGAGGATAGGATAGGATAGAGGATATGATAGAGGATAGGATAGGATAGAGGATATGATAGGATAGAGGATAGGATAGGATAGGATAGGATAGAGGATAGGATAGGATAGAGGATAGGATAGGATAGAGGATAGGATAGGATAGAGGATAGTATAGGATAGAGGATAGGATAGGATAGAGGATAGGATAGGATAGAGGATAGGATAGGATAGAGGATAGGATCGAACTGAGGATAGGATAGGGGATTGGATTGGATAGAGGATAGGATAGGATAGGCGATAGGATAGGGGATTGGATAGAATAGAGGACAGGAGACGATAGAGGATAGGATAGGATAGAGGATCGGATAGGATAGAGGATAGGATAGGATAGAGGATAGGATAGGATAGAGGATAGGATAGGATAGAGGATAGGATAGGATAGAGGATAGGATAGGATAGAGGATAGGATAGAGGATAGGATAGGATAGAGGATAGGATAGGATAGAGGATAGGATAGGATAGAGGATAGGATAGGATAGAGGATAGGATAGGATAGAGGATAGGATAGGATAGAGGATAGGATAGGATAGAGGATAGGATAGGATAGAGGATAGGATAGGATAGAGGATAGGATAGGATAGAGGATAGGATAGGATAGAGGATAGGATAGGATAGAGGATAGGATAGGATAGAGGATAGGATAGGATAGAGGATAGGATAGGATAGAGGATAGGTTAGGATAGAGGATGGGATATAATAGACGATAGGATCGAACAGAGGATAGGATAGGGGATTGGATTGGATACAGGATAGGAAAGGATAGAGGATAGGATAGGTGATTGGATAGGATAGAGGATAGGATAGGATAGAGGATAGGATAGGGGATTGGATAGGACAGAGGATAGGATAGGATAGAGGATAGGATAGGTGATTGGATAGGATAGAGGATAGGATAGGATAGAGGATAGGATAGGATAGAGGATATGATAGAGGATAGGATAGGATAGAGGATATGATAGGATAGAGGATAGGATAGGATAGGATAGGATAGAGGATAGGATAGGATAGAGGATAGGATAGGATAGTGGATAGGATAGGATAGAGGATAGGATAGGATAGAGGATAGGATAGGATAGAGGATAGGATAGGATAGAGGATAGGATAGGATAGAGGATAGGATAGGATAGAGGATAGGATAGGATAGAGGATAGGATAGGATAGAGGATAGGATAGGATAGAGGATAGGATAGGATAGGATAGAGGATAGGATAGGATAGAGGATGGGATATAATAGACGATAGGATCGAACAGAGGATAGGATAGGGGATTGGATTGGATACAGGATAGGAAAGGATAGAGGATAGGATAGGTGATTGGATAGGATAGAGGATAGGATAGGATAGAGGATAGGATAGGGGATTGGATAGGACAGAGGATAGGATAGGATAGAGGATAGGATAGGTGATTGGATAGGATAGAGGATAGGATAGGATAGAGGATAGGATAGGATAGAGGATATGATAGAGGATACGATAGGATAGAGGATAGGATAGGATAGAGGATAGGATAGGATAGAGGATAGGATAGGATAGAGGATAGGATAGGATAGAGGATAGGATAGGATAGATTATATGATAGGATAGAGGAAAGGATAGAGGATAGGATAGGATAGAGGATAGGATAGGATAGAGGATAGGATAGGATAGAGGATAGGATAGGATAGAGGATAGGATAGGATAGAGGATAGGATAGGATAGAGGATAGGATAGGATAGAGGATAGGATAGGATAGAGGATAGGATAGGATAGAGGATAGGATAGGATAGAGGATAGGATAGGATAGAGGATAGGATAGGATAGAGGACAGGATAGGATAGAGGATAGGATAGGATAGAGGATAGGATAGGATAGGATAGGATAGAGGATAGGATAGGATAGAGGATAGGATAGGATAGAGGATAGGATAGGATAGAGGATAGGATAGGATAGAGGATAGGATAGGATAGAGGATAGGATAGGATAGAGGATAGGATAGGATAGAGGATAGGATAGGATAGAGGATAGGATAGGATAGAGGATAGGATAGGATAGAGGATAGGATAGGATAGAGGATAGGATAGGATAGAGGATAGGATAGGATAGAGGATGGGATATAATAGACGATAGGATCGAACAGAGGATAGGATAGGGGATTGGATTGGATACAGGATAGGAAAGGATAGAGGATAGGATAGGTGATTGGATAGGATAGAGGATAGGATAGGATAGAGGATAGGATAGGGGATTGGATAGGACAGAGGATAGGATAGGATAGAGGATAGGATAGGTGATTGGATAGGATAGAGGATAGGATAGGATAGAGGATAGGATAGGATAGAGGATATGATAGAGGATAGGATAGGATAGAGGATATGATAGGATAGAGGATAGGATAGGATAGGATAGGATAGAGGATAGGATAGGATAGAGGATAGGATAGGATAGAGGATAGGATAGGATAGAGGATAGGATAGGATAGAGGATAGGATAGGATAGAGGATAGGATAGGATAGAGGATAGGATAGGATAGAGGATAGGATAGGATAGAGGATAGGATAGGATAGAGGATAGGATAGGATAGAGGATAGGATAGGATAGAGGATAGGATAGGATAGAGGATAGGATAGGATAGAGGATAGGATAGGATAGAGGATAGGATAGGATAGAGGATAGGATAGGATAGAGGATAGGATAGGATAGAGGATAGGATAGGATAGAGGATAGGATAGGATAGAGGATAGGATAGGATAGAGGATAGGATAGGATAGAGGATAGGATAGGATAGAGGATAGGATAGGATAGAGGATAGGATAGGATAGAGGATAGGATAGGATAGAGGATAGGATAGGATAGAGGATAGGATAGGATAGAGGATAGGATAGGATAGAGGATAGGATAGGATAGAGGATAGGATAGGATAGAGGATAGGATAGGATAGAGGATAGGATAGGATAGAGGATAGGATAGGATAGAGGATAGGATAGGATAGAGGATAGGATAGGATAGAGGATAGGATAGGATAGAGGATAGGATAGGATAGAGGATAGGATAGGATAGAGGATAGGATAGGATAGAGGATAGGATAGGATAGAGGATAGGATAGGATAGAGGATAGGATAGGATAGAGGATAGGATAGGATAGAGGATAGGATATAATAGACGATAGGATCGAACAGAGGATAGGATAGGGGATTGGATTGGATAGAGGATAGGATAGGATAGAGGATAGGATAGGATAGAGGATTGGATAGGATAGATGATAGGATAGGATAGAGGATAGGATAGGATAGAGAATAGGATAGGATAGAGGATAGGATAGGATAGAGGATAGGTTAGGATAGAGGATAGGATAGGATGGAGGATCGGATAGGATAGAGGATAGGATAGGATAGAGGATAGGATAGAGGATAGGATAGGATAGAGGATAGGATAGGATAGAGGATAGGATAGGATAGAGGATAGGATAGGATAGAGGATAGGATAGGATAGAGGATAGGATAGGATAGAGGATAGGATAGGATAGAGGATAGGATAGGATAGAGGATAGGATAGGATAGAGGATAGGATAGGATAGAGGATAGGATAGGATAGAGGATAGGATAGGATAGAGGATAGGATAGGATAGAGGATAGGATAGGATAGTGGATAGGATAGGATAGAGGATAGGATAGGATAGAGGATAGGATAGGATAGAGGATAGGATAGGATAGAGGATAGGATAGGATAGAGGATAGGATAGGATAGAGGATAGGATAGGATAGAGGATAGGATAGGATAGAGGATAGGATAGGATAGTGGATAGGATAGGATAGAGGATAGGATAGGATGGAGGATAGGATAGGATAGAGGATAGGATAGGATAGAGGATAGGATAGGATAGAGGATAGGATAGGATAGAGGATAGGATAGGATAGAGGATAGGATAGGATAGGATAGAGGATAGGATAGGATAGAGGATGGGATATAATAGACGATAGGATCGAACAGAGGATAGGATAGGGGATTGGATTGGATACAGGATAGGAAAGGATAGAGGATAGGATAGGTGATTGGATAGGATAGAGGATAGGATAGGATAGAGGATAGGATAGGGGATTGGATAGGACAGAGGATAGGATAGGATAGAGGATAGGATAGGTGATTGGATAGGATAGAGGATAGGATAGGATAGAGGATATGATAGAGGATACGATAGGATAGAGGATAGGATAGGATAGAGGATAGGATAGGATAGAGGATAGGATAGGATAGAGGATAGGATAGGATAGAGGATAGGATAGGATAGATTATATGATAGGATAGAGGAAAGGATAGAGGATAGGATAGGATAGAGGATAGGATAGGATAGAGGATAGGATAGGATAGAGGATAGGATAGGATAGAGGATAGGATAGGATAGAGGATAGGATAGGATAGAGGATAGGATAGGATAGAGGATAGGATAGGATAGAGGACAGGATAGGATAGTGGATAGGATAGGATAGAGGATAGGATAGGATAGAGGATAGGATAGGATAGAGGATAGGATAGGATAGAGGATAGGATAGGATAGAGGATAGGATAGGATAGAGGATAGGATAGGATAGAGGATAGGATAGGATAGAGGATAGGATAGGATAGAGGATAGGATGGGATAGAGGATAGGATAGGATAGAGGATAGGATAGGATAGAGGATAGGATAGGATAGAGGATAGGATAGGATAGAGGATAGGATAGGATAGAGGATAGGATAGGATTGAGGATAGGATAGGATAGAGGATAGGATAGGATAGAGGATAGGATAGGATAGAGGATAGGATAGGATAGAGGATAGGATACAATAGACGATAGGATCGAACAGAGGATAGGATAGGGGATTGGATTGGATAGAGGATAGGATAGGATAGAGGATAGGATAGGATAGAGGATTGGATAGGATAGAGGATAGGATAGGATAGAGGATAGGATAGGATAGAGGATAGGATAGGATAGAGGATAGGATAGGATAGAGGATAGGTTAGGATAGAGGATAGGATAGGATGGAGGATCGGATAGGATAGAGGATAGGATAGGATAGAGGATAGGATAGAGGATAGGATAGGATAGAGGATAGGATAGGATAGAGGATAGGATAGGATAGAGGATAGGATAGGATAGAGGATAGGATAGGATAGAGGATAGGATAGGATAGAGGATAGGATAGGATAGAGGATAGGATAGGATAGAGGATAGGATAGGATAGAGGATAGGATAGGATAGAGGATAGGATAGGATAGAGGATAGGATAGGATAGAGGATAGGATAGGATAGAGGATAGGATAGGATAGAGGATAGGATAGGATAGAGGATAGGATAGGATAGAGGATAGGATAGGATAGAGGATAGGATATAATAGACGATAGGATCGAACAGAGGATAGGATAGGGGATTGGATTGGATAGAGGATAGGATAGGATAGAGGATAGGATAGGATAGAGGATTGGATAGGATAGAGGATAGGATAGGATAGAGGATAGGATAGGATAGAGGATAGGATAGGATAGAGGATAGGATAGGATAGAGGACAGGATAGGATAGAGGATAGGATAGGATAGAGGATAGGATAGGATAGAGGATATGATAGGATAGAGGATAGGATAGGATAGGATAGGATAGAGGATAGGATAGGATAGAGGATAGGATAGGATAGAGGATAGGATAGGATAGAGGATAGGATAGGATAGAGGATAGGATAGGATAGAGGATAGGATAGGATAGAGGATAGGATAGGATAGAGGATAGGATAGGATAGAGGACAGGATAGGATAGAGGATAGGATAGGATAGAGGATAGGATAGGATAGAGGATATGATAGGATAGAGGATAGGATAGGATAGGATAGGATAGAGGATAGGATAGGATAGAGGATAGGATAGGATAGAGGATAGGATAGGATAGAGGATAGGATAGGATAGAGGATAGGATAGGATAGAGGATAGGATAGGATAGAGGATAGGATAGGATAGAGGATAGGATAGGATAGAGGATAGGATAGGATAGAGGATAGGATAGGATAGAGGATAGGATAGGATAGAGGATAGGATAGGATAGAGGATAGGATAGGATAGAGGATAGGATAGGATAGAGGATAGGATAGGATAGAGGATAGGATAGGATAGAGGATAGGATAGGATAGAGGATAGGATAGGATAGAGGATAGGATAGGATAGAGGATAGGATAGGATAGAGGATAGGATATAATAGACGATAGGATCGAACAGAGGATAGGATAGGGGATTGGATTGGATAGAGGATAGGATAGGATAGAGGATAGGATAGGATAGAGGATTGGATAGGATAGAGGATAGGATAGGATAGAGGATAGGATAGGATAGAGGATAGGATAGGATAGAGGATAGGATAGGATAGAGGATAGGATAGGATAGAGGATAGGTTAGGATAGAGGATAGGATAGGATGGAGGATAGGATAGGATAGAGGATAGGATAGGATGGAGGATAGGATAGGATAGAGGATAGGATAGGATAGAGGATAGGATAGGATAGAGGATAGGATAGGATAGAGGATAGGATAGGATACAGGATAGGATAGGATAGAGGATAGGATAGGATAGAGGATAGGATAGGATAGAGGATAGGATAGGATAGAGGATGGGATATAATAGACGATAGGATCGAACAGAGGATAGGATAGGGGATTGGATTGGATACAGGATAGGAAAGGATAGAGGATAGGATAGGTGATTGGATAGGATAGAGGATAGGATAGGATAGAGGATAGGATAGAGGATATGATAGAGGATAGGATAGGATAGAGGATAGGATAGGATAGAGGATAGGATAGGATAGAGGATAGGATAGGATAGAGGATAGGATAGGATAGAGGATAGGATAGGATAGAGGATAGGATAGGATAGAGGATAGGATAGGATAGAGGATGGGATATAATAGACGATAGGATCGAACAGAGGATAGGATAGGGGATTGGATTGGATACAGGATAGGAAAGGATAGAGGATAGGATAGGTGATTGGATAGGATAGAGGATAGGATAGGATAGAGGATAGGATAGGATAGAGGATAGGATAGGATAGAGGATAGGATATGATAGAGGATAGGATAGGATAGAGGATAGGATAGGATAGAGGAAAGGATAGGATAGAGGATAGGATAGGATAGAGGATAGGATAGGATAGAGGATGGGATATAATAGACGATAGGATCGAACAGAGGATAGGATAGGGGATTGGATTGGAAACAGGATAGGAAAGGATAGAGGATAGGAGAGGTGATTGGATAGGATAGAGGATAGGATAGGATAGAGGATAGGATAGAGGGTAGGATAGAGGATAGGATAGGATAGAGGATAGGATAGGATAGAGGATAGGATAGGATAGAGGATGGGATATAATAGACGATAGGATCGAACAGAGGATAGGATAGGGGATTGGATTGGATACAGGATAGGAAAGGATAGATGATAGGATAGGTGATTGGATAGGATAGAGGATAGGATATAATAGAGGATAGGATAGGGGATTGGATAGGACAGAGGATAGGATAGGATAGAGGATAGGATAGGTGATTGGATAGGATAGGGGATAGGATAGGATAGAGGATAGGATAGAGGATAGGATAGAGGATAGGATATAATAGAGGATAGGATAGGATAGAGGATAGGATAGAGGATAGGATAGGATAGAGGATAGGATAGGATAGAGGATAGGATAGGATAGAGGATAGGATAGGATAGAGGATAGGATAGGATAGATTATATGATAGGATAGAGGAAAGGATAGAGGATAGGATAGGATAGAGGATAGGATAGGATAGAGGATAGGATAGAGGATAGGATAGGATAGAGGATAGGATAGGATAGAGGATAGGATAGGATAGAGGATAGGATAGGATAGAGGATGGGATATAATAGACGATAGGATCGAACAGAGGATAGGATAGGGGATTGGATTGGATACAGGATAGGAAAGGATAGAGGATAGGATAGGTGATTGGATAGGATAGAGGATAGGATAGGATAGAGGATAGGATAGGATAGAGGATAGGATAGGATAGAGGATAGGATATGATAGAGGATAGGATAGGATAGAGGATAGGATAGGATAGAGGAAAGGATAGGATAGAGGATAGGATAGGATAGAGGATAGGATAGGATAGAGGATGGGATATAATAGACGATAGGATCGAACAGAGGATAGGATAGGGGATTGGATTGGAAACAGGATAGGAAAGGATAGAGGATAGGAGAGGTGATTGGATAGGATAGAGGATAGGATAGGATAGAGGATAGGATAGAGGGTAGGATAGAGGATAGGATAGGATAGAGGATAGGATAGGATAGAGGATAGGATAGGATAGAGGATGGGATATAATAGACGATAGGATCGAACAGAGGATAGGATAGGGGATTGGATTGGATACAGGATAGGAAAGGATAGATGATAGGATAGGTGATTGGATAGGATAGAGGATAGGATATAATAGAGGATAGGATAGGGGATTGGATAGGACAGAGGATAGGATAGGATAGAGGATAGGATAGGTGATTGGATAGGATAGGGGATAGGATAGGATAGAGGATAGGATAGAGGATAGGATAGGATAGGATAGAGGATAGGATAGGATAGAGGATATGATAGGATAGAGGAAAGGATAGAGGATAGGATAGGATAGAGGATAGGATAGGATAGAGGATAGGCTAGGATAGAGGATAGGATAGAGGATAGGATAGGATAGAGGATAGGATAGGATAGAGGATAGGATAGAGGATAGGATAGGATAGAGGATAGGATAGGATAGAGGATAGGATAGGATAGAGGATAGGATAGGATAGAGGATAGGATAGGATAGAGGATAGGATAGAGGATAGGATAGGATACAGGATAGGATAGAATAGAGGATAGGATAGGATAGATGATAGGATAGGATAGAGGATAGGATATAATAGACGATAGGATCGAACAGAGGATAGGATAGGGGATTGGATTGGATAGAGGATAGGATAGGATAGAGGATAGGATAGGATAGAGGATAGGATAGGATAGAGGATAGGATAGGATAGAGGATAGGATAGGATAGAGGATAGGATAGGATAGAGGATAGAGGATAGGATAGAGGATAGGATAGGATAGAGGATAGGATAGGATAGAGGATAGGATAGGATAGAGGATAGGATAGGATAGAGGATAGGATAGGATAGAGGATATGATAGGATAGAGGAAAGGATAGAGGATAGGATAGGATAGAGGATAGGATAGGATAGAGGATAGGATAGAGGATAGGATATAATAGAGGATAGGATAGGATAGAGGATAGGATAGAGGATAGGATAGGATAGAGGATAGGATAGGATAGAGGATAGGATAGGATAGAGGATAGGATAGGATAGAGGATAGGATAGGATAGAGGATAGGATAGGATAGAGGATAGGATAGGATAGAGGAAAGGATAGAGGATAGGATAGGATAGAGGATAGGATAGGATAGAGGATAGGATAGAGGATAGGATAGGATAGAGGATAGGATAGGATAGAGGATAGGATAGGATAGAGGATAGGATAGGATAGAGGATAGGATAGGATAGAGGATAGGATAGGATAGAGGATAGGATAGGATAGAGGATAGGATAGGATAGAGGATAGGATAGGATAGAGGATAGGATAGGATAGGATAGAGGATAGGATAGGATAGAGGATAGGATAGGATAGAGGATAGGATAGAGGATAGGATAGGATAGGATAGAGGATAGGATAGGATAGAGGATAGGATAGGATAGAGGATAGGATAGGATAGAGGATAGGATAGGATAGAGGATAGGATAGGATAGAGGATAGGATAGGATAGAGGATAGGATAGGATAGAGGATAGGATAGGATAGAGGATAGGATAGGATAGAGGATAGGATAGGATAGAGGATAGGATAGGATAGAGGATAGGATAGGATAGAGGATAGGATAGGATAGAGGATAGGATAGGATAGAGGATAGGATAGAGGATAGGATAGGATAGAGGATAGGATAGGATAGAGGATAGGATAGGATAGAGGATAGGATAGGATAGAGGATAGGATAGGATAGAGGATAGGATATAATAGAGGATAGGATAGGATAGAGGATAGGATAGGATAGAGGATAGGATAGGATAGAGGATAGGATAGGATAGAGGATAGGATATAATAGAGGATAGGATCCGATAGAGGATAGGATAGGGGATTCGTTGGATAGAGGATAGGATAGGATAGAGGATAGGATAGGATAGCGGATAGAGTAGGATAGAGGATAGGATAGGATAGAGGATAGGATAGGATTCAGGATAGGATAGGATAGATGATAAGATAGGATAGAGCATCGGATAGGGGATTGGATAGAGAATAGGATAGGATAGAGCATAGGATAAGATAGAGGATAGGATAGGATAGAGGATAGGATAGGATAGGGGATATTATAGGATAGAGGATAGGATAGGATAGCGGATAGGATAGCGGATAGGATAGCGGACAGGATAGGATAGAGGATAGGATAGGATAGAGGATTGGATAGAATACAGGATTTCATTGAGGATAGGATAGGATAGAGGATAGGATAGGATAGAGGATAGGATAGGGGATTGGATAGAATAGAGGACAGGAGACGATAGAGGATAGGATAGGATAGAGGATAGGATCGGATAGAGGATAGGATAGGATAGAGGATAGGATAGGATAGAGGATAGGATAGGATAGAGGATAGGATAGGATAGAGGATTGGATAGGATAGAGGATAGGATCGAACTGAGGATAGGATAGGGGATTGGATTGGATAGAGGATAGGATAGGATAGGCGATAGGATAGGGGATTGGATAGAATAGAGGACAGGAGACGATAGAGGATAGGATAGGATAGAGGATAGGATAGGATAGAGGATAGGATAGGATAGAGGATAGGATAGGATAGAGGATAGGATAGGATAGAGGATAGGATAGGATAGAGGATAGGATAGGATAGAGGATAGGATAGGATAGAGGATAGGATAGGATAGAGGATAGGATAGGATAGAGGATATGATAGGATAGAGGATAGGATAGGATAGAGGATAGGATAGGATAGAGGATAGGATAGGATAGAGGATAGGATAGGATAGAGGATAGGATAGGATAGAGGATAGGATAGGATAGAGGATAGGATAGGATAGAGGATAGGATAGGATAGAGGATAGGATAGGATAGAGGATAGGATAGGATAGAGGATAGGATAGGATAGAGGATAGGATAGGATAGAGGATAGGATAGGATAGAGGATAGGATAGGATAGAGGATAGGATAGGATAGAGGATAGGATAGAGGATAGGATAGGATAGAGGATAGGATAGGATAGAGGATAGGATAGGATAGAGGATAGGATAGGATAGAGGATAGGATATAATAGAGGATAGGATAGGATAGAGGATAGGATAGGATAGAGGATAGGATAGGATAGAGGATAGGATAGGATAGAGGATAGGATATAATAGAGGATAGGATCCGATAGAGGATAGGATAGGGGATTCGTTGGATAGAGGATAGGATAGGATAGAGGATAGGATAGGATAGCGGATAGAGTAGGATAGAGGATAGGATAGGATAGAGGATAGGATAGGATTCAGGATAGGATAGGATAGATGATAAGATAGGATAGAGCATCGGATAGGGGATTGGATAGAGAATAGGATAGGATAGAGCATAGGATAAGATAGAGGATAGGATAGGATAGAGGATAGGATAGGATAGGGGATATTATAGGATAGAGGATAGGATAGGATAGCGGATAGGATAGCGGATAGGATAGCGGACAGGATAGGATAGAGGATAGGATAGGATAGAGGATTGGATAGAATACAGGATTTCATTGAGGATAGGATAGGATAGAGGATAGGATAGGATAGAGGATAGGATAGGGGATTGGATAGAATAGAGGACAGGAGACGATAGAGGATAGGATAGGATAGAGGATAGGATCGGATAGAGGATAGGATAGGATAGAGGATAGGGTAGGATAGAGGATAGGATAGGATAGAGGATAGGATAGGATAGAGGATTGGATAGGATAGAGGATAGGATCGAACTGAGGATAGGATAGGGGATTGGATTGGATAGAGGATAGGATAGGATAGGCGATAGGATAGGGGATTGGATAGAATAGAGGACAGGAGACGATAGAGGATAGGATAGGATAGAGGATAGGATAGGATAGAGGATAGGATAGGATAGAGGATAGGATAGGATAGAGGATAGGATAGGATAGAGGATAGGATAGGATAGAGGATAGGATAGGATAGAGGATAGGATAGGATAGAGGATAGGATAGGATAGAGGATAGGATAGGATAGAGGATAGGATAGGATAGAGGATAGGATAGGATAGAGGATAGGATAGGATAGAGGATAGGATAGGATAGAGGATAGGATAGGATAGAGGATAGGATAGGATAGAGGATAGGATAGGATAGAGGATAGGATAGGATAGACGATAGGATAGAATAGAGGATAGGATAGGATAGAGGATAGGATAGGATAGAGGATAGGATAGGATAGAGGATAGGATAGGATAGAGGATAGGATAGGATAGAGGATAGGATAGGATAGAGGATAGGATAGGATAGAGGATAGGATAGGATAGAGGATAGGATAGGATAGAGGATAGGATAGGATAGAGGATAGGATAGGATAGAGGATAGGATATAATAGAGGATAGGATCGAACAGAGGATAGGATAGGGGATTGGATTGGATAGAGGATAGGATAGGATTGAGGATAGGATAGGGGATTGGATAGAATAGAGGACAGGAGACGATAGAGGATAGGATAGGATAGAGGATTGGATCGGATAGAGGATACCATTAGGTGATTGGATAGAGGATAGGATAGGTGATTGGATAGGATAGAGGATAGGATAAGGGATTGGAGACGATAGAGGATAGGATGGGATAGGATAGAGGATAGGATAGGGGATTGCATAGGACAGAGGATAGGATAGGATAGAGGATAGGATCGGATAGAGGATAGGATAGGTGATTGGATAGGACAGAGGATAGGATAGGATAGAGAATAGGATAGGATAGAGGATAGGATAGGATAGAGGATAGAATAGGATAGAGGATACGATAGGATAGAGGAAAGGATAGAGGATAGGATAGGATACATGATAGGATAGGATAGAGGATAGGATAGGATAGAGGATAGGATAGTATAATATAGAGGATAGGATTGGATAGAGGATAGGATAGGATGGAGGATAGGATAGGATAGAGGATAGGATAGGATAGAGGATAGGATAGGATAGAGGATAGGATAGGATAGAGGATAGGATAGGATAGAGGATAGGATAGGATAGAGGATAGGATAGGATAGAGGATAGAGGATAGGATAGGATAGAGGATAGGATAGGATAGAGGATAGGATAGGATAGAGGATAGGATAGGATAGAGGATAGGATAGGATAGAGGATAGGATAGGATAGAGGATAGGATAGGATAGAGGATAGGATAGGATAGAGGATAGGATAGGATAGAGGATAGGATAGGATAGAGGATAGGATAGGATAGAGGATAGGATAGGATAGAGGATAGGATAGGATAGAGGATAGGATAGGATAGAGGATAGGATAGGATAGAGGATAGGATAGGATAGAGGATAGGATAGGATAGAGGATAGGATAGGATAGAGGATAGGATAGGATAGAGGATAGGATAGGATAGAGGATAGGATAGGATAGAGGATAGGATAGGATAGAGGATAGGATAGGATAGAGGATAGGATAGGATAGAGGATAGGATAGGATAGAGGATAGGATATAATAGAGGATAGGATAGGATAGAGGATAGGATAGGATAGAGGATAGGATAGGATAGAGGATAGGATAGGATAGAGGATAGGATATAATAGAGGATAGGATCCGATAGAGGATAGGATAGGGGATTCGTTGGATAGAGGATAGGATAGGATAGAGGATAGGATAGGATAGCGGATAGGATAGGATAGAGTATAGAATAGGATAGAGGATAGGATAGGACAGAGGATAGGATAGGATAGAGGATAGGATAGGATAGAGGATCGGATAGGATAGAGTATAGAGTAGGATAGAGGATAGGATAGGATAGAGGATAGGATAGGATTCAGGATAGGATAGGATAGATGATAAGATAGGATAGAGCATCGGATAGGGGATTGGATAGAGAATAGGATAGGATAGAGCATAGGATAAGATAGAGGATAGGATAGGATAGAGGATAGGATAGGATAGGGGATATTATAGGATAGAGGATAGGATAGGATAGCGGATAGGATAGCGGATAGGATAGCGGACAGGATAGGATAGAGGATAGGATAGGATAGAGGATTGGATAGAATACAGGATTTCATTGAGGATAGGATAGGATAGAGGATAGGATAGGATAGAGGATAGGATAGGGGATTGGATAGAATAGAGGACAGGAGACGATAGAGGATAGGATAGGATAGAGGATAGGATCGGACAGAGGATAGGATAGGATAGAGGATAGGATAGGATAGAGGATAGGATAGGATAGAGGATAGGATAGGATAGAGGATTGGATAGAATAGAGGACAGGAGACGATAGAGGATAGGATAGGATAGAGGATAGGATCGAACTGAGGATAGAATAGGGGATTGGATTGGATAGAGGATAGGATAGGATAGGCGATAGGATAGGGGATTGGATAGAATAGAGGACAGGAGACGATAGAGGATAGGATAGGATAGAGGATAGGATAGGATAGAGGATAGGATAGGATAGAGGATAGGATAGGATAGAGGATAGGATAGGATAGAGGATAGGATAGGATAGAGGATAGGATAGGATAGAGGATAGGATAGGATAGAGGATAGGATAGGATAGAGGATAGGATAGGATAGAGGATAGGATAGGATAGAGGATAGGATAGGATAGAGGATAGGATAGGATAGACGATAGGATAGAATAGAGGATAGGATAGGATAGAGGATAGGATAGGATAGAGGATAGGATAGGATAGAGGATAGGATAGGATAGAGGATAGGATAGGATAGAGGATAGGATAGGATAGAGGATAGGATAGGATAGAGGATAGGATAGGATAGAGGATCGGATAGGATAGAGGATAGGATAGGATAGAGGATAGGATAGGATAGAGGATAGGATAGGATAGAGGATAGGATATAATAGAGGATAGGATCGAACAGAGGATAGGATAGGGGATTGGATTGGATAGAGGATAGGATAGGATTGAGGATAGGATAGGGGATTGGATAGAATAGAGGACAGGAGACGATAGAGGATAGGATAGGATAGAGGATAGGATCGGATAGAGGATAGGATAGGATAGAGGATAGGATAGGATAGAGGATAGGATAGGA
Organism: Halictus rubicundus; assembly: GCF_050948215.1. Lineage (NCBI taxonomy): Eukaryota > Metazoa > Arthropoda > Insecta > Hymenoptera > Halictidae > Halictus > Halictus rubicundus. The sequence continues at coordinate 395,842 of NW_027488772.1, forward strand.
TAGAGGATAGGATAGGATAGAGGATTGGATAGGATAGAGGATAGGATCGAACTGAGGATAGGATAGGGGATTGGATTGGATAGAGGATAGGATAGGATAGGCGATAGGATAGGGGATTGGATAGAATAGAGGACAGGAGACGATAGAGGATAGGATAGGATAGAGGATAGGATAGGATAGAGGATAGGATAGGATAGAGGATAGGATAGGATAGAGGATAGGATAGGATAGAGGATAGGATAGGATAGAGGATAGGATAGGATAGAGGATAGGATAGGATAGAGGATAGGATAGGATAGAGGATAGGATAGGATAGAGGATAGGATAGGATAGAGGATAGGATAGGATAGAGGATAGGATAGGATAGAGGATAGGATAGGATAGAGGATAGGATAGGATAGAGGATAGGATAGGATAGACGATAGGATAGAATAGAGGATAGGATAGGATAGAGGATAGGATAGGATAGAGGATAGGATAGGATAGAGGATAGGATAGGATAGAGGATAGGATAGGATAGAGGATAGGATAGGATAGAGGATAGGATAGGATAGAGGATAGGATAGGATAGAGGATAGGATAGGATAGAGGATAGGATAGGATAGAGGATAGGATATAATAGAGGATAGGATCGAACAGAGGATAGGATAGGGGATTGGATTGGATAGAGGATAGGATAGGATTGAGGATAGGATAGGGGATTGGATAGAATAGAGGACAGGAGACGATAGAGGATAGGATAGGATAGAGGATTGGATCGGATAGAGGATACCATTAGGTGATTGGATAGAGGATAGGATAGGTGATTGGATAGGATAGAGGATAGGATAAGGGATTGGAGACAATAGAGGATAGGATGGGATAGGATAGAGGATAGGATAGGGGATTGCATAGGACAGAGGATAGGATAGGATAGAGGATAGGATCGGATAGAGGATAGGATAGGTGATTGGATAGGACAGAGGATAGGATAGGATAGAGGATAGGATAGGATAGAGGATAGGATAGGATAGAGGATAGGATAGGATAGAGGATAGGATAGGATAGATGATAGGATAGGATAGAGGATAGAGGATAGGATAGGATAGAGGAGAGGATAGGATAGAGGATAGGATAGGATAGAGGATAGGATAGGATAGAGGATAGGATAGGATAGAGGATAGGATAGGATAGAGGATAGGATAGGATAGAGGATAGGATAGGATAGAGGATAGGATAGGATAGAGGATAGGATAGGATAGAGGATAGGATAGGATAGAGGATAGGATAGGATAGAGGATAGGATAGGATAGAGGATAGGATAGGATAGAGGATAGGATAGGATAGAGGATAGGATAGGATAGAGGATAGGATAGGATAGAGGATAGGATAGGATAGAGGATAGGATAGGATAGAGGATAGGATAGGATAGAGGATAGGATAGGATAGAGGATAGGATAGGATAGAGGATAGGATAGGATAGATGATAGGATAGGATAGAGGATAGAGGATAGGATAGGATAGAGGAGAGGATAGGATAGAGGATAGGATAGGATAGAGGATAGGATAGGATAGAGGATAGGATAGGATAGAGGATAGGATAGGATAGAGGATAGGATAGGATAGAGGATAGGATAGGATAGAGGATAGGATAGGATAGAGGATAGGATAGGATAGAGGATAGGATAGGATAGAGGATAGGATAGGATAGACGATAGGATAGAATAGAGGATAGGATAGGATAGAGGATAGGATAGGATAGAGGATAGGATAGGATAGAGGATAGGATAGGATAGAGGATAGGATAGGATAGAGGATAGGATAGGATAGAGGATAGGATAGGATAGAGGATAGGATAGGATAGAGGATAGGATAGGATAGAGGATAGGATAGGATAGAGGATAGGATATAATAGAGGATAGGATCGAACAGAGGATAGGATAGGGGATTGGATTGGATAGAGGATAGGATAGGATTGAGGATAGGATAGGGGATTGGATAGAATAGAGGACAGGAGACGATAGAGGATAGGATAGGATAGAGGATTGGATCGGATAGAGGATACCATTAGGTGATTGGATAGAGGATAGGATAGGTGATTGGATAGGATAGAGGATAGGATAAGGGATTGGATAGAATAGAGGACAGGAGACGATAGAGGATAGGATAGGATAGAGGATTGGATCGGATAGAGGATACCATTAGGTGATTGGATAGAGGATAGGATAGGTGATTGGATAGGATAGAGGATAGGATAAGGGATTGGAGACAATAGAGGATAGGATGGGATAGGATAGAGGATAGGATAGGGGATTGCATAGGACAGAGGATAGGATAGGATAGAGGATAGGATCGGATAGAGGATAGGATAGGTGATTGGATAGGACAGAGGATAGGATAGGATAGAGGATAGGATAGGATAGAGGATAGGATAGGATAGAGGATAGGATAGGATAGAGGATAGGATAGGATAGATGATAGGATAGGATAGAGGATAGAGGATAGGATAGGATAGAGGAGAGGATAGGATAGAGGATAGGATAGGATAGAGGATAGGATAGGATAGAGGATAGGATAGGATAGAGGATAGGATAGGATAGAGGATAGGATAGGATAGAGGATAGGATAGGATAGAGGATAGGATAGGATAGAGGATAGGATAGGATAGAGGATAGGATAGGATAGAGGATAGGATAGGATAGAGGATAGGATAGGATAGAGGATAGGATAGGATAGAGGATAGGATAGGATAGAGGATAGGATAGGATAGAGGATAGGATAGGATAGAGGATAGGATAGGATAGAGGATAGGATAGGATAGAGGATAGGATAGGATAGAGGATAGGATAGGATAGAGGATAGGATAGGATAGATGATAGGATAGGATAGAGGATAGAGGATAGGATAGGATAGAGGAGAGGATAGGATAGAGGATAGGATAGGATAGAGGATAGGATAGGATAGAGGATAGGATAGGATAGAGGATAGGATAGGATAGAGGATAGGATAGGATAGAGGATAGGATAGGATAGAGGATAGGATAGGATAGAGGATAGGATAGGATAGAGGATAGGATAGGATAGAGGATAGGATAGGATAGACGATAGGATAGAATAGAGGATAGGATAGGATAGAGGATAGGATAGGATAGAGGATAGGATAGGATAGAGGATAGGATAGGATAGAGGATAGGATAGGATAGAGGATAGGATAGGATAGAGGATAGGATAGGATAGAGGATAGGATAGGATAGAGGATAGGATAGGATAGAGGATAGGATAGGATAGAGGATAGGATATAATAGAGGATAGGATCGAACAGAGAATAGGATAGGGGATTGGATTGGATAGAGGATAGGATAGGATTGAGGATAGGATAGGGGATTGGATAGAATAGAGGACAGGAGACGATAGAGGATAGGATAGGATAGAGGATTGGATCGGATAGAGGATACCATTAGGTGATTGGATAGAGGATAGGATAGGTGATTGGATAGGATAGAGGATAGGATAAGGGATTGGAGACAATAGAGGATAGGATGGGATAGGATAGAGGATAGGATAGGGGATTGCATAGGACAGAGGATAGGATAGGATAGAGGATAGGATCGGATAGAGGATAGGATAGGTGATTGGATAGGACAGAGGATAGGATAGGATAGAGGATAGGATAGGATAGAGGATAGGATAGGATAGAGGATAGGATAGGATAGAGGATAGGATAGGATAGAGGATAGGATAGGATAGAGGATAGGATAGGATAGAGGATAGGATAGGATAGAGGATAGGATAGGATAGAGGATAGGATAGGATAGATGATAGGATAGGATAGAGGATAGAGGATAGGATAGGATAGAGGAGAGGATAGGATAGAGGATAGGATAGGATAGAGGATAGGATAGGATAGAGGATAGGATAGGATAGAGGATAGGATAGGATAGAGGATAGGATAGGATAGAGGATAGGATAGGATAGAGGATAGGATAGGATAGAGGATAGGATAGGATAGAGGATAGGATAGGATAGAGGATAGGATAGGATAGAGGATAGGATAGGATAGAGGATAGGATAGGATAGAGGATAGGATAGGATAGAGGATAGGATAGGATAGAGGATAGGATAGGATAGAGGATAGGATAGGATAGAGGATAGGATAGGATAGAGGATAGGATAGGATAGAGGATAGGATAGGATAGAGGATAGGATAGGATAGAGGATAGGATAGGATAGATGATAGGATAGGATAGAGGATAGAGGATAGGATAGGATAGAGGAGAGGATAGGATAGAGGATAGGATAGGATAGAGGATAGGATAGGATAGAGGATAGGATAGGATAGAGGATAGGATAGGATAGAGGATAGGATAGGACAGAGGATAGGATAGGATAAAGGATAGGATAGGATAGAGGATAGGATAGGATAGAGGATAGGATAGGATAGAGGATAGGATAGGATAGAGGATAGGATAGGATAGAGGATAGGATAGGATAGAGGATAGGATAGGATAGAGGATAGGATATAATAGAGGATAGGATAGGATAGAGGATAGGATAGGATAGAGGATAGGATAGGATAGAGGATAGGATAGGATAGAGGATAGGATAGGATAGAGGATAGGATAGGATAGAGGATAGGATAGGATAGAGGATACGATAGGATAGAGGATAGGATCGGATAGAGGATAGGATAGGGTAGAGGATACGATAGGATAGAGGATAGGATCGGATAGACGATAGGATAGGGTAGAGGATAGGATAGGATAGAGGATAGGATAGGATAGAGGATAGGATAGGATAGAGGATTGGATAGAATACAGGATTTCATTGAGGATAGGATAGGATAGAGGATAGGATAGGATAGAGGATAGGATAGGGGATTGGATAGAATAGAGGACAGGAGACGATAGAGGATAGGATAGGATAGAGGATAGGATCGGATAGAGGATAGGATAGGATAGAGGATAGGATAGGATAGAGGGTAGGATAGGATAGAGGATAGGATAGGATAGAGGATTGGATAGAATAGAGGACAGGAGACGATAGAGGATAGGATAGGATAGAGGATAGGATAGGATAGAGGATAGGATAGGATAGAGGATAGGATAGGATAGAGGATAGGATAGGATAGAGGATAGGATAGGATAGAGGATAGGATAGGATAGAGGATAGGATAGGATAGAGGATAGGATAGGATAGAGGATAGGATAGGATAGAGGATAGGATAGGATAGAGGATAGGATAGGATAGAGGATAGGATAGGATAGAGGATAGGATAGGATAGAGGATAGGATAGGATAGAGGATAGGATAGGATAGAGGATAGGATAGGATAGAGGATAGGATAGGATAGAGGATAGGATAGGATAGAGGATAGGATAGGATAGAGGATAGGATAGGATAGAGGATAGGATAGGATAGAGGATAGGATAGGATAGAGGATAGGATATAATAGAGGATAGGATCGAACAGAGGATAGGATAGGGGATTGGATTGGATAGAGGATAGGATAGGATTGAGGATAGGATAGGGGATTGGATAGAATAGAGGACAGGAGACGATAGAGGATAGGATAGGATAGAGGATTGGATCGGATAGAGGATACCATTAGGTGATTGGATAGAGGATAGGATAGGTGATTGGATAGGATAGAGGATAGGATAAGGGATTGGAGACGATAGAGGATAGGATGGGATAGGATAGAGGATAGGATAGGGGATTGCATAGGACAGAGGATAGGATAGGATAGAGGATAGGATCGGATAGAGGATAGGATAGGTGATTGGATAGGACAGAGGATAGGATAGGATAGAGAATAGGATAGGATAGAGGATAGGATAGGATAGAGTATAGAATAGGATAGAGGATACGATAGGATAGAGGAAAGGATAGAGGATAGGATAGGATAGATGATAGGATAGGATAGAGGATAGGATAGGATAGAGGATAGGATAGTATAATATAGAGGATAGGATTGGATAGAGGATAGGATAGGATGGAGGATAGGATAGGATAGAGGATAGGATAGGATAGAGGATAGGATAGGATAGAGGATAGGATAGGATAGAGGATAGGATAGGATAGAGGATAGGATAGGATAGAGGATAGGATAGGATAGAGGATAGAGGATAGGATAGGATAGAGGATAGGATAGGATAGAGGATAGGATAGGATAGAGGATAGGATAGGATAGAGGATAGGATAGGATAGAGGATAGGATAGGATAGAGGATAGGATAGGATAGAGGATAGGATAGGATAGAGGATAGGATAGGATAGAGGATAGGATAGGATAGAGGATAGGATAGGATAGAGGATAGGATAGGATAGAGGATAGGATAGGATAGAGGATAGGATATAATAGAGGATAGGATAGGATAGAGGATAGGATAGGATAGAGGATAGGATAGGATAGAGGATAGGATAGGATAGAGGATAGGATATAATAGAGGATAGGATCCGATAGAGGATAGGATAGGGGATTCGTTGGATAGAGGATAGGATAGGATAGAGGATAGGATAGGATAGCGGATAGGATAGGATAGAGTATAGAATAGGATAGAGGATAGGATAGGACAGAGGATAGGATAGGATAGAGGATAGGATAGGATAGAGGATCGGATAGGATAGAGTATAGAGTAGGATAGAGGATAGGATAGGATAGAGGATAGGATAGGATTCAGGATAGGATAGGATAGATGATAAGATAGGATAGAGCATCGGATAGGGGATTGGATAGAGAATAGGATAGGATAGAGCATAGGATAAGATTGAGGATAGGATAGGATAGAGGATAGGATAGGATAGGGGATATTATAGGATAGAGGATAGGATAGGATAGCGGATAGGATAGCGGATAGGATAGCGGACAGGATAGGATAGAGGATAGGATAGGATAGAGGATTGGATAGAATACAGGATTTCATGGAGGATAGGATAGGATAGAGGATAGGATAGGATAGAGGATAGGATAGGGGATTGGATAGAATAGAGGACAGGAGACGATAGAGGATAGGATAGGATAGAGGATAGGATCGGATAGAGGATAGGATAGGATAGAGGATAGGATAGGATAGAGGATAGGATAGGATAGAGGATAGGATAGGATAGAGGATTGGATAGAATAGAGGACAGGAGACGATAGAGGATAGGATAGGATAGAGGATAGGATCGAACTGAGGATAGAATAGGGGATTGGATTGGATAGAGGATAGGATAGGATAGGCGATAGGATAGGGGATTGGATAGAATAGAGGACAGGAGACGATAGAGGATAGGATAGGATAGAGGATAGGATAGGATAGAGGATAGGATAGGATAGAGGATAGGATAGGATAGAGGATAGGATAGGATAGAGGATAGGATAGGATAGAGGATAGGATAGGATAGAGGATAGGATAGGATAGAGGATAGGATAGGATAGAGGATAGGATAGGATAGAGGATAGGATAGGATAGAGGATAGGATAGGATAGAGGATAGGATAGGATAGAGGATAGGATAGGATAGAGGATAGGATAGGATAGACGATAGGATAGAATAGAGGATAGGATAGGATAGAGGATAGGATAGGATAGAGGATAGGATAGGATAGAGGATAGGATAGGATAGAGGATAGGATAGGATAGAGGATAGGATAGGATAGAGGATAGGATAGGATAGAGGATCGGATAGGATAGAGGATAGGATAGGATAGAGGATAGGATAGGATAGAGGATAGGATAGGATAGAGGATAGGATATAATAGAGGATAGGATCGAACAGAGGATAGGATAGGGGATTGGATTGGATAGAGGATAGGATAGGATTGAGGATAGGATAGGGGATTGGATAGAATAGAGGACAGGAGACGATAGAGGATAGGATAGGATAGAGGATAGGATCGGATAGAGGATACCATTAGGTGATTGGATAGAGGATAGGATAGGTGATTGGATAGGATAGAGGATAGGATAAGGGATTGGAGACGATAGAGGATAGGATGGGATAGGATAGAGGATAGGATAGGGGATTGGATAGGATAGAGGATAGGATAGGATAGAGGATAGGATAGGATAGCGGATAGGATAGGATAGGGGATAGGATAGGATAGAGGATAGGATAGGATAGAGGATAGGATACGATAGAGGATAGGATAGGATAGAGGATAGGATAGGGGATTGCATAGGACAGAGGATAGGATAGGATAGAGGATAGGATCGGATAGAGGATAGGATAGGTGATTGGATAGGACAGAGGATAGGATAGGATAGAGAATAGGATAGGATAGAGGATAGGATAGGATAGAGGATAGAATAGGATAGAGGATACGATAGGATAGAGGAAAGGATAGAGGATAGGATAGGATAGATGATAGGATAGGATAGAGGATAGGATAGGATAGAGGATAGGATAGTATAATATAGAGGATAGGATTGGATAGAGGATAGGATAGGATGGAGGATAGGATAGAGGATAGGATAGGATAGAGGATAGGATAGGATAGAGGATAGGATAGGATAGAGGATAGGATAGGATAGAGGATAGGATAGGATAGAGGATAGGATAGGATAGAGGATAGGATAGGATAGAGGATAGGATAGGATAGAGGATAGGATAGGATAGAGGATAGGATAGGATAGAGGATAGGATAGGATAGAGGATAGGATAGGATAGAGGATAGGATAGGATAGAGGATAGGATAGGATAGAGGATAGGATAGGATAGAGGATAGGATAGGATAGAGGATAGGATAGGATAGAGGATAGGATAGGATAGAGGATAGGATAGGATAGAGGATAGGATAGGATAGAGGATAGGATAGGATAGAGGATAGGATAGGATAGAGGATAGGATAGGATAGAGGATAGGATAGGATAGAGGATAGGATAGGATAGAGGATAGGATAGGATAGAGGATAGGATAGGATAGAGGATAGGATAGGATAGAGGATAGGATAGGATAGAGGATAGGATAGGATAGAGGATAGGATAGGATAGAGGATAGGATAGGATAGAGGATAGGATAGGATAGAGGATAGGATAGGATAGAGGATAGGATAGGATAGAGGATAGGATAGGATAGAGGATAGGATATAATAGAGGATAGGATAGGATAGAGGATAGGATAGGATAGGATAGAGGATAGGATAGGATAGAGGATAGGATAGGATAGAGGATAGGATATAATAGAGGATAGGATCCGATAGAGGATAGGATAGGGGATTCGTTGGATAGAGGATAGGATAGGATAGAGGATAGGATAGGATAGCGGATAGAGTAGGATAGAGGATAGGATAGGATAGAGGATAGGATAGGATTCAGGATAGGATAGGATAGATGATAAGATAGGATAGAGCATCGGATAGGGGATTGGATAGAGAATAGGATAGGATAGAGCATAGGATAAGATAGAGGATAGGATAGGATAGAGGATAGGATAGGATAGGGGATATTATAGGATAGAGGATAGGATAGGATAGCGGATAGGATAGCGGATAGGATAGCGGACAGGATAGGATAGAGGATAGGATAGGATAGAGGATTGGATAGAATACAGGATTTCATTGAGGATAGGATAGGATAGAGGATAGGATAGGATAGAGGATAGGATAGGGGATTGGATAGAATAGAGGACAGGAGACGATAGAGGATAGGATAGGATAGAGGATAGGATCGGATAGAGGATAGGATAGGATAGAGGATAGGATAGGATAGAGGATAGGATAGGATAGAGGATAGGATAGGATAGAGGATTGGATAGGATAGAGGATAGGATCGAACTGAGGATAGGATAGGGGATTGGATTGGATAGAGGATAGGATAGGATAGGCGATAGGATAGGGGATTGGATAGAATAGAGGACAGGAGACGATAGAGGATAGGATAGGATAGAGGATAGGATAGGATAGAGGATAGGATAGGATAGAGGATAGGATAGGATAGAGGATAGGATAGGATAGAGGATAGGATAGGATAGAGGATAGGATAGGATAGAGGATAGGATAGGATAGAGGATAGGATAGGATAGAGGATAGGATAGGATAGAGGATAGGATAGGATAGAGGATAGGATAGGATAGAGGATAGGATAGGATAGAGGATAGGATAGGATAGAGGATAGGATAGGATAGACGATAGGATAGAATAGAGGATAGGATAGGATAGAGGATAGGATAGGATAGAGGATAGGATAGGATAGAGGATAGGATAGGATAGAGGATAGGATAGGATAGAGGATAGGATAGGATAGAGGATAGGATAGGATAGAGGATAGGATAGGATAGAGGATAGGATAGTATAGAGGATAGGATAGGATAGAGGATAGGATATAATAGAGGATAGGATCGAACAGAGGATAGGATAGGGGATTGGATTGGATAGAGGATAGGATAGGATTGAGGATAGGATAGGGGATTGGATAGAATAGAGGACAGGAGACGATAGAGGATAGGATAGGATAGAGGATTGGATCGGATAGAGGATACCATTAGGTGATTGGATAGAGGATAGGATAGGGGATTCGTTGGATAGAGGATAGGATAGGATAGAGGATAGGATAGGATAGCGGATAGAGTAGGATAGAGGATAGGATAGGATAGAGGATAGGATAGGATTCAGGATAGGATAGGATAGATGATAAGATAGGATAGAGCATCGGATAGGGGATTGGATAGAGAATAGGATAGGATAGAGCATAGGATAAGATAGAGGATAGGATAGGATAGAGGATAGGATAGGATAGGGGATATTATAGAATAGAGGATAGGATAGGATAGCGGATAGGATAGCGGATAGGATAGCGGACAGGATAGGATAGAGGATAGGATAGGATAGAGGATTGGATAGAATACAGGATTTCATTGAGGATAGGATAGGATAGAGGATAGGATAGGATAGAGGATAGGATAGGGGATTGGATAGAATAGAGGACAGGAGACGATAGAGGATAGGATAGGATAGAGGATAGGATCGGATAGAGGATAGGATAGGATAGAGGATAGGATAGGATAGAGGATAGGATAGGATAGAGGATAGGATAGGATAGAGGATTGGATAGGATAGAGGATAGGATCGAACTGAGGATAGGATAGGGGATTGGATTGGATAGAGGATAGGATAGGATAGGCGATAGGATAGGGGATTGGATAGAATAGAGGACAGGAGACGATAGAGGATAGGATAGGATAGAGGATAGGATAGGATAGAGGATAGGATAGGATAGAGGATAGGATAGGATAGAGGATAGGATAGGATAGAGGATAGGATAGGATAGAGGATAGGATAGGATAGAGGATAGGATAGGATAGAGGATAGGATAGGATAGAGGATAGGATAGGATAGAGGATAGGATAGGATAGAGGATAGGATAGGATAGAGGATAGGATAGGATAGAGGATAGGATAGGATAGAGGATAGGATAGGATAGAGGATAGGATAGGATAGAGGATAGGATAGGATAGAGGATAGGATAGGATAGACGATAGGATAGAATAGAGGATAGGATAGGATAGAGGATAGGATAGGATAGAGGATAGGATAGGATAGAGGATAGGATAGGATAGAGGATAGGATAGGATAGAGGATAGGATAGGATAGAGGATAGGATAGGATAGAGGATAGGATAGGATAGAGGATAGGATAGGATAGAGGATAGGATAGGATAGAGGATAGGATAGGATAGAGGATAGGATATAATAGAGGATAGGATCGAACAGAGGATAGGATAGGGGATTGGATTGGATAGAGGATAGGATAGGATTGAGGATAGGATAGGGGATTGGATAGAATAGAGGACAGGAGACGATAGAGGATAGGATAGGATAGAGGATTGGATCGGATAGAGGATACCATTAGGTGATTGGATAGAGGATAGGATAGGTGATTGGATAGGATAGAGGATAGGATAAGGGATTGGAGACAATAGAGGATAGGATGGGATAGGATAGAGGATAGGATAGGGGATTGCATAGGACAGAGGATAGGATAGGATAGAGGATAGGATCGGATAGAGGATAGGATAGGTGATTGGATAGGACAGAGGATAGGATAGGATAGAGAATAGGATAGGATAGAGGATAGGATAGGATAGAGGATAGAATAGGATAGAGGATACGATAGGATAGAGGAAAGGATAGAGGATAGGATAGGATAGATGATAGGATAGGATAGAGGATAGGATAGGATAGAGGATAGGATAGTATAATATAGAGGATAGGATTGGATAGAGGATAGGATAGGATGGAGGATAGGATAGGATAGAGGATAGGATAGGATAGAGGATAGGATATAATAGGGGATAGGATAGGATAGAGGATAGGATAGGATAGAGGATAGGATAGGATAGAGGATAGGATAGGATAGAGGATAGGATAGGATAGAGGATAGGATAGGATAGAGGATAGGATAGGATAGAGGATAGGATAGGATAGAGGATAGGATAGGATAGAGGATAGGATAGGATAGAGGATAGGATAGGATAGAGGATAGGATAGGATAGAGGATAGGATAGGATAGAGGATAGGATAGGATAGAGGATAGGATAGGATAGAGGATAGGATAGGATAGAGGATAGGATAGGATAGAGGATAGGATAGGATAGAGGATAGGATAGGATAGAGGATAGGATAGGATAGAGGATAGGATAGGATAGAGGATAGGATAGGATAGATGATAGGATAGGATAGAGGATAGAGGATAGAGGATAGGATAGGATAGAGGAGAGGATAGGATAGAGGATAGGATAGGATAGAGGATAGGATAGGATAGAGGATAGGATAGGATAGAGGATAGGATAGGATAGAGGATAGGATAGGACAGAGGATAGGATAGGATAAATGATAGGATAGGATAGAGGATAGGATAGGATAGAGGATAGGATAGGATAGAGGATAGGATAGGATAGAGGATAGGATAGGATAGAGGATAGGATAGGATAGAGGATAGGATAGGATAGAGGATAGGATAGGATAGAGGATAGGATATAATAGAGGATAGGATAGGATAGAGGATAGGATAGGATAGAGGATAGGATAGGATAGAGGATAGGATAGGATAGAGGATAGGATAGGATAGAGGATAGGATAGGATAGAGGATAGGATAGGATAGAGGATACGATAGGATAGAGGATAGGATCGGATAGAGGATAGGATAGGGTAGAGGATACGATAGGATAGAGGATAGGATCGGATAGACGATAGGATAGGGTAGAGGATAGGATAGGATAGAGGATAGGATAGGATAGAGGATAGGATAGGATAGAGGATTGGATAGAATACAGGATTTCATTGAGGATAGGATAGGATAGAGGATAGGATAGGATAGAGGATAGGATAGGGGATTGGATAGAATAGAGGACAGGAGACGATAGAGGATAGGATAGGATAGAGGATAGGATCGGATAGAGGATAGGATAGGATAGAGGATAGGATAGGATAGAGGATAGGATAGGATAGAGGATAGGATAGGATAGAGGATTGGATAGAATAGAGGACAGGAGACGATAGAGGATAGGATAGGATAGAGGATAGGATCGAACTGAGGATAGGATAGGGGATTGGATTGGATAGAGGATAGGATAGGATAGGCGATAGGATAGGGGATTGGATAGAATAGAGGACAGGAGACGATAGAGGATAGGATAGGATAGAGGATAGGATAGGATAGAGGATAGGATAGGATAGAGGATAGGATAGGATAGAGGATAGGATAGGATAGAGGATAGGATAGGATAGAGGATAGGATAGGATAGAGGATAGGATAGGATAGAGGATAGGATAGGATAGAGGATAGGATAGGATAGAGGATAGGATAGGATAGAGGATAGAGGATAGGATAGGATAGAGGATAGGATAGGATAGAGGATAGGATAGGATAGAGGATAGGATAGGATAGAGGATAGGATAGGATAGAGGATAGGATATAATAGAGGATAGGATCGAACAGAGGATAGGATAGGGGATTGGATTGGATAGAGGATAGGATAGGATTGAGGATAGGATAGGGGATTGGATAGAATAGAGGACAGGAGACGATAGAGGATAGGATAGGATAGAGGATAGGATCGGATAGAGGATACCATTAGGTGATTGGATAGAGGATAGGATAGGTGATTGGATAGGATAGAGGATAGGATAAGGGATTGGAGACGATAGAGGATAGGATGGGATAGGATAGAGGATAGGATAGGAGATTGGATAGGATAGAGGATAGGATAGGATAGAGGATAGGATAGGATAGCGGATAGGATAGGATAGGGGATAGGATAGGATAGAGGATAGGATAGGATAGAGGATAGGATACGATAGAGGATAGGATAGGATAGAGGATAGGATAGGGGATTGCATACTACAGAGGATAGGATAGGATAGAGGATAGGATCGGATAGAGGATAGGATAGGTGATTGGATAGGACAGAGGATAGGATAGGATAGAGAATAGGATAGGATAGAGGATAGGATAGGATAGAGGATAGAATAGGATAGAGGATACGATAGGATAGAGGAAAGGATAGAGGAAAGGATAGAGGATAGGATAGGATAGAGGATAGGACAGGATAGAGGATAGGATAGGATAGAGGATAGGATAGGATAGAGGATAGGATAGGATAGAGGATAGGATAGGATAGAGGATAGGATAGGATAGAGGATAGGATAGGATAGAGGATAGGATAGGATAGAGGATAGGATAGGATAGAGGATAGAGGATAGGATAGGATAGAGGATAGGATAGGATAGAGGATAGGATAGGATAGAGGATAGGATAGGATAGAGGATAGGATAGGATAGAGGATAGGATAGGATAGAGGATAGGATAGGACAGAGGATAGGATAGGATAAAGGATAGGATAGGATAGAGGATAGGATAGGATAGAGGATAGGATAGGATAGAGGATAGGATAGGATAGAGGATAGGATAGGATAGAGGATAGGATAGGATAGAGGATAGGATAGGATAGAGGATAGGATAGGATAGAGGATAGGATAGGATAGAGGATAGGATAGGATAGAGGATAGGATAGGATAGAGGATAGGATAGGATAGAGGATAGAGGATAGGATAGGATAGAGGATAGGATAGGATAGAGGATAGGATAGGATAGAGGATAGGATAGGATAGAGGATAGGATAGGATAGAGGATAGGATAGGATAGAGGATAGGATAGGACAGAGGATAGGATAGGATAAAGGATAGGATAGGATAGAGGATAGGATAGGATAGAGGATAGGATAGGATAGAGGATAGGATAGGATAGAGGATAGGATAGGATAGAGGATAGGATAGGATAGAGGATAGGATAGGATAGAGGATAGGATATAATAGAGGATAGGATAGGATAGAGGATAGGATAGGATAGAGGATAGGATAGGATAGAGGATAGGATAGGATAGAGGATAGGATATAATAGAGGATAGGTTCCGATAGAGGATAGGATAGGGGATTCGTTGGATAGAGGATAGGATAGGATAGAGGATAGGATAGGATAGCGGATAGGATAGGATAGAGTATAGAATAGGATAGAGGATAGGATAGGACAGAGGATAGGATAGGATAGAGGATAGGATAGGATAGAGGATCGGATAGGATAGAGTATAGAGTAGGATAGAGGATAGGATAGGATAGAGGATAGGATAGGATTCAGGATAGGATAGGATAGATGATAAGATAGGATAGAGCATCGGATAGGGGATTGGATAGAGAATAGGATAGGATAGAGCATAGGATAAGATAGAGGATAGGATAGGATAGAGGATAGGATAGGATAGGGGATATTATAGGATAGAGGATAGGATAGGATAGCGGATAGGATAGCGGATAGGATAGCGGACAGGATAGGATAGAGGATAGGATAGGATAGAGGATTGGATAGAATACAGGATTTCATTGAGGATAGGATAGGATAGAGGATAGGATAGGATAGGGGATAGGATAGGGGATTGGATAGAATAGAGGACAGGAGACGATAGAGGATAGGATAGAATAGAGGATAGGATCGGATAGAGGATAGGATAGGATAGAGGATAGGATAGGATAGAGGATAGGATAGGATAGAGGATAGGATAGGATAGAGGATTGGATAGAATAGAGGACAGGAGACAATAGAGGATAGGATAGGATAGAGGATAGGATCGAACTGAGGATAGGATAGGGGATTGGATTGGATAGAGGATAGGATAGGATAGGTGATAGGATAGGGGATTGGATAGAATAGAGGACAGGAGACGGTAGAGGATAGGATAGGATAGAGGATAGGATAGGATAGAGGATAGGATAGGATAGAGGATAGGATAGGATAGAGGATAGGATAGGATAGAGGATAGGATAGGATAGAGGATAGGATAGGATAGAGGATAGGATAGGATAGAGGATAGGATAGGATAGAGGATAGGATAGGATAGAGG
>NW_027488773.1:300000-409576 GCF_050948215.1 Halictus rubicundus
CTCTATCGTATCGTATCCTCTATCATAACCAATCCTCTATCCTATTAAATCCTCTATCCTATCTTCTATGCTATCCTATCCTCAATCCTATCCAATCCTCTATCCTATCCTCAATCCTAACTTATCCTCTATCCTATCCTATCCTCTATCCCATAATATCCTGAATCCTATCCAATCCTCTATCCTATCCTATGCTCTATCCTATCCTATCCTCTATCCTATCCTATACTCAATCCTATCCTATCCTACCCTCTATCCGATAATATCCTGTATCCTATCCAATCATCTATCCTATCCTCTATCCTATCCTATCCTCTGTCCTATCCTATCCTCTATCCTATCCTATCTTCTATCCTATCCTATCCTCTATCGTATCGTATCCTCTATCCTATCCTATCCTCTATCGTATCGTATCCTCTATCCTATCCAATCCTCTATCCTATCCTCTATCCTATCCTATCCTCAATCCTATCCTATCCTCTATCCTATCCTATCCTCTATCCTATCTTATCCTCTATACTATCCTGAACTCTATTCTATCCTATCCTCTATCTTATCCTATCCTCTACCCTATCCTATCCTCTATGTTATCCTATCCTCTACCCTATCCTATAATCTATCCTATCCTCTATCCAATCCTCTATCCTATTCTATCCTGTATCCAATCCTATCCTCAATCCTATCCTATCCTCTATCCTATCCTATCCTCCATCCTATCCTATCCTCTATCATATCCTATCCTCTATCCTATCCTATCCTCTATCCTATCCTATCCTATCCTCTATACCTTAATATCCTCAATCCTATCGAATCCTCTATCCTATCCTCTGTCCTATCCTACCCTCTATCCTATCCTATCCTCTATCGTATCGTATCCTCTATCCTATCAAATCCTCTATCCTATCCTCTATCCTATCCTATCCTGTATCCAATCCTATCCTCAATCATATCCTATCCTTTATCCTATCCTATCCTCTATCCTATCCTATCCTTTATCCTATCCTATCCTATCCTCTATCCCTTAATATCCTCAATCCTATCCAATCCTCTATCCTATCCTCTTTCCTATCCTACCCTCTACCCTATCCTATCCTCTATCGTATCGTATCCTCTATCCTATCAAATCCTCTATCCTATCATCTATCCTATCCTATCCTGTATCCAATCCTATCCTCAATCATATCCTATCCTCTATCCTATAATATCCTCTATCCTATCCTCTATCCTATCCTATCCTATATCCTATCCTATGCTCAATCCTATCCTATCCTCTATTCTATCCTATCCTCTATCCTATCCTATCCTCTATCGTATCGTATCCTCTATCATAACCAATCCTCTATCCTATTAAATCCTCTATCCTATCTTCTATGCTATCCTATCCTCAATCCTATCCAATCCTCTATCCTATCCTCAATCCTAACTTATCCTCTATCCTATCCTATCCTCTATCCTATCCTATCCTATCCTCTATCCCATAATATCCTGAATCCTATCCAATCCTCTATCCTATCCTATGCTCTATCCTATCCTATCCTCTATCCTATCCTATACTCAATCCTATCCTATCCTACCCTCTATCCCATAATATCCTGAATCCTATCCAATCATCTATCCTATCCTCTATCCTATCCTATCCTCTGTCCTATCCTATCCTCTATCCTATCCTATCTTCTATCCTATCCTATCCTCTATCGTATCGTATCCTCTATCCTATCCTATCCTCTATCGTATCGTATCCTCTATCCTATCCAATCCTCTATCCTATCCTCTATCCTATCCTATCCTCAATCCTATCCTATCCTCTATCCTATCCTATCCTCTATCCTATCTTATCCTCTATACTATCCTGAACTCTATTCTATCCTATCCTCTATCTTATCCTATCCTCTACCCTATCCTATCCTCTATGTTATCCTATCCTCTACCCTATCCTATAATCTATCCTATCCTCTATCCAATCCTCTATCCTATTCTATCCTGTATCCAATCCTATCCTCAATCCTATCCTATCCTCTATCCTATCCTATCCTCTATCCTATCCTATCCTCTATCATATCCTATCCTCTATCCTATCCTATCCTCTATCCTATCCTATCCTATCCTCTATACCTTAATATCCTCAATCCTATCCAATCCTCTATCCTATCCTCTGTCCTATCCTATCCTCTATCCTATCCTATCCTCTATCGTATCGTATCCTCTATCCTATCAAATCCTCTATCCTATCCTCTATCCTATCCTATCCTGTATCCAATCCTATCCTCAATCCTATCCTGTCCTCTATCCTATAATATCCTCTATTGTATCCTCTATCCTATCCTATCCTGTATCCTATCCTATCCTCAATCCTATCCTTTCCTCTATCCTATCCTATCCTCTATCCTATCCTATCTATCGTACCGTATCCTCTATCCTATCCAATCCTCTATCCTATCCTCTATCCTATAATATCCTCTCTCCAGTAATATCTTCTATCCTATCCTCTATCCTATCCTATACTCAATCCTATCCTATCCTCTATCCTTTCCTATCCTCTATCCTATCCTCTATCCTATCCTATTCTCTATCCTATCCAATCCTCTATCCTATCCTATCCTCTATCCTATCCTATCCTCTATCCTATCCTATTCTCTATCCTATCCTATCCTCTATCCTATCCTCTATTCTATCCTATCCTCTATCTTATCCTATCCTCTACCCTATCCTATCCTCTATGTTATCCTATCCTCTACCCTATCCTATAATCTATCCTATCCTCTATCCTATCCTCTATCCTATTCTATCCTGTATCCAATCCTATCCTCAATCCTATCCTATCCTCTATCCTATCCTATCCTCTATCCTGTCCCCTATCCTATCCTATCCTCCATCCTATCCTATCCTCTATCCTATCCTATCTTCTATCCTATCTTATCCTCTATACTATCCTGTACTCTATTCTATCCTATCCTCTATCTTATCCTATCCTCTACCCTATCCTATCCTCTATGTTATCCTATCCTCTACCCTATCCTATAATCTATCCTATCCTCTATCCTATCCTCTATCCTATCCTCTATCCTATTCTATCCTGTATCCAATCCTATCCTCAATCCTATCCTATCCTCTATCCTATCCTATCCTCTATCCTATCCTATCCTCTATCATATCCTCTCCTCTATCCTATCCTATCCTCTATCCTATCCTATCATTTATCCTATCCTATCCTATCCTCTATACCTTAATATCCTCAATCCTATCGAATCCTCTATCCTATCCTCTGTCCTATCCTACCCTCTATAATATCCTATCCTCTATCGTATCGTATCCTCTATCCTATCAAATCCTCTATCCTATCCTCTATCCTATCCTATCCTGTATCCAATCCTATCCTCAATCATATCCTATCCTTTATCCTATCCTATCCTCTATCCTATCCTATCCTTTATCCTATCCTATCCTATCCTCTATCCCTTAATATCCTCAATCCTATCCAATCCTCTATCCTATCCTCTTTCCTATCCTACCCTCTACCCTATCCTATCCTCTATCGTATCGTATCCTCTATCCTATCAAATCCTCTATCCTATCATCTATCCTATCCTATCCTGTATCCAATCCTATCCTCAATCATATCCTATCCTCTATCCTATAATATCCTCTATCCTATCCTCTATCCTATCCTATCCTATATCCTATCCTATGCTCAATCCTATCCTATCCTCTATTCTATCCTATCCTCTATCCTATCCTATCCTCTATCGTATCGTATCCTCTATCATAACCAATCCTCTATCCTATTAAATCCTCTATCCTATCTTCTATGCTATCCTATCCTCAATCCTATCCAATCCTCTATCCTATCCTCAATCCTAACTTATCCTCTATCCTATCCTATCCTCTATCCCATAATATCCTGAATCCTATCCAATCCTCTATCCTATCCTATGCTCTATCCTATCCTATCCTCTATCCTATCCTATACTCAATCCTATCCTATCCTACCCTCTATCCGATAATATCCTGTATCCTATCCAATCATCTATCCTATCCTCTATCCTATCCTATCCTCTGTCCTATCCTATCCTCTATCCTATCCTATCTTCTATCCTATCCTATCCTCTATCGTATCGTATCCTCTATCCTATCCTATCCTCTATCGTATCGTATCCTCTATCCTATCCAATCCTCTATCCTATCCTCTATCCTATCCTATCCTCAATCCTATCCTATCCTCTATCCTATCCTATCCTCTATCCTATCTTATCCTCTATACTATCCTGAACTCTATTCTATCCTATCCTCTATCTTATCCTATCCTCTACCCTATCCTATCCTCTATGTTATCCTATCCTCTACCCTATCCTATAATCTATCCTATCCTCTATCCAATCCTCTATCCTATTCTATCCTGTATCCAATCCTATCCTCAATCCTATCCTATCCTCTATCCTATCCTATCCTCTATCCTATCCTATCCTCTATCATATCCTATCCTCTATCCTATCCTATCCTCTATCCTATCCTATCCTATCCTCTATACCTTAATATCCTCAATCCTATCGAATCCTCTATCCTATCCTCTGTCCTATCCTACCCTCTATCCTATCCTATCCTCTATCGTATCGTATCCTCTATCCTATCAAATCCTCTATCCTATCCTCTATCCTATCCTATCCTGTATCCAATCCTATCCTCAATCATATCCTATCCTTTATCCTATCCTATCCTCTATCCTATCCTATCCTTTATCCTATCCTATCCTATCCTCTATCCCTTAATATCCTCAATCCTATCCAATCCTCTATCCTATCCTCTTTCCTATCCTACCCTCTACCCTATCCTATCCTCTATCGTATCGTATCCTCTATCCTATCAAATCCTCTATCCTATCATCTATCCTATCCTATCCTGTATCCAATCCTATCCTCAATCATATCCTATCCTCTATCCTATAATATCCTCTATCCTATCCTCTATCCTATCCTATCCTATATCCTATCCTATGCTCAATCCTATCCTATCCTCTATTCTATCCTATCCTCTATCCTATCCTATCCTCTATCGTATCGTATCCTCTATCATAACCAATCCTCTATCCTATTAAATCCTCTATCCTATCTTCTATGCTATCCTATCCTCAATCCTATCCAATCCTCTATCCTATCCTCAATCCTAACTTATCCTCTATCCTATCCTATCCTCTATCCTATCCTATCCTATCCTCTATCCCATAATATCCTGAATCCTATCCAATCCTCTATCCTATCCTATGCTCTATCCTATCCTATCCTCTATCCTATCCTATACTCAATCCTATCCTATCCTACCCTCTATCCCATAATATCCTGAATCCTATCCAATCATCTATCCTATCCTCTATCCTATCCTATCCTCTGTCCTATCCTATCCTCTATCCTATCCTATCTTCTATCCTATCCTATCCTCTATCGTATCGTATCCTCTATCCTATCCTATCCTCTATCGTATCGTATCCTCTATCCTATCCAATCCTCTATCCTATCCTCTATCCTATCCTATCCTCAATCCTATCCTATCCTCTATCCTATCCTATCCTCTATCCTATCTTATCCTCTATACTATCCTGAACTCTATTCTATCCTATCCTCTATCTTATCCTATCCTCTACCCTATCCTATCCTCTATGTTATCCTATCCTCTACCCTATCCTATAATCTATCCTATCCTCTATCCAATCCTCTATCCTATTCTATCCTGTATCCAATCCTATCCTCAATCCTATCCTATCCTCTATCCTATCCTTTCCTCTATCCTATCCTATCCTCTATCATATCCTATCCTCTATCCTATCCTATCCTCTATCCTATCCTATCCTATCCTCTATACCTTAATATCCTCAATCCTATCCAATCCTCTATCCTATCCTCTGTCCTATCCTATCCTCTATCCTATCCTATCCTCTATCGTATCGTATCCTCTATCCTATCAAATCCTCTATCCTATCCTCTATCCTATCCTATCCTGTATCCAATCCTATCCTCAATCCTATCCTGTCCTCTATCCTATAATATCCTCTATTGTATCCTCTATCCTATCCTATCCTGTATCCTATCCTATCCTCAATCCTATCCTTTCCTCTATCCTATCCTATCCTCTATCCTATCCTATCTATCGTACCGTATCCTCTATCCTATCCAATCCTCTATCCTATCCTCTATCCTATAATATCCTCTCTCCAGTAATATCTTCTATCCTATCCTCTATCCTATCCTATACTCAATCCTATCCTATCCTCTATCCTTTCCTATCCTCTATCCTATCCTCTATCCTATCCTATTCTCTATCCTATCCAATCCTCTATCCTATCCTATCCTCTATCCTATCCTATCCTCTATCCTATCCTATTCTCTATCCTATCCTATCCTCTATCCTATCCTCTATTCTATCCTATCCTCTATCTTATCCTATCCTCTACCCTATCCTATCCTCTATGTTATCCTATCCTCTACCCTATCCTATAATCTATCCTATCCTCTATCCTATCCTCTATCCTATTCTATCCTGTATCCAATCCTATCCTCAATCCTATCCTATCCTCTATCCTATCCTATCCTCTATCCTGTCCCCTATCCTATCCTATCCTCCATCCTATCCTATCCTCTATCCTATCCTATCTTCTATCCTATCTTATCCTCTATACTATCCTGTACTCTATTCTATCCTATCCTCTATCTTATCCTATCCTCTACCCTATCCTATCCTCTATGTTATCCTATCCTCTACCCTATCCTATAATCTATCCTATCCTCTATCCTATCCTCTATCCTATCCTCTATCCTATTCTATCCTGTATCCAATCCTATCCTCAATCCTATCCTATCCTCTATCCTATGCTATCCTCTATCCTATCCTATCCTCTAGCATATCCTCTCCTCTATCCTATCCTATCCTCTATCCTATCCTATCATTTATCCTATCCTATCCTATCCTCTATACCTTAATATCCTCAATCCTATCGAATCCTCTATCCTATCCTCTGTCCTATCCTACCCTCTATCCTATCCTATCCTCTATCGTATCGTATCCTCTATCCTATCAAATCCTCTATCCTATCCTCTATCCTATCCTATCCTGTATCCAATCCTATCCTCAATCATATCCTATCCTTTATCCTATCCTATCCTCTATCCTATCCTATCCTCTATCCTATCCTATCCTATCCTCTATCCCATAATATCCTCAATCCTATCCAATCCTCTATCCTATCCTCTATCCTATCCTATCCTCTATCCAATCCAATCCTGTATCCTATAATCTATCCTATCCTATCCTGTATCCAATTATATCCTCTATCCTATCCTCTATCCTATTCTATCCTCTATCCTATCCTATCCTCTATCCTATCCTATCCTCTATCCTGTCCTATCCTCTATCCTATCCTATTCTCTATATTATCTTATCCTCTATACTATCCTGTACTCTATTCTATCCTATCCTCTATCTTATCCTATCATCTACCCTATATTATCCTCTATCCTATACTATCCTCTATAATATCGTATCCTCCATCCTATAGTATCATATATCCTATCCTATCCTGTATCCTATCCTATCCTATCCTGTATCCTATCCTATCCTCTATCCTATCCTATCCTCTATCCTATCCTATCCTCTATCCTATCATATCCTCTATCCTACCCTATCCTCTATCCTATCCTATCCTATCCTATTCTCTATCCCATAATATCCTCAATCCTATCCAATCCTCTATCCTATCGTCTATCCTATCCTATCCTCTATCCTATCCTATCCTCAATCCTATCCTATCCTCTATCCTAGCTTATCATATCCTCAATCCTATCCAATCCTCTATCCTATCCTCTATCCTATCCTATCCTCTATCCTATCCTATCCTCAATCCTATCCTATCCTCTATCCGAGCTTATCATATCCTCTATCCTATCCTATCCTCTATCCTGTCCTATCCTTTATCCTATCCTATTCTCTATATTATCTTATCCTCTATACTATCCTGTACTCAATCCTATCCTATCCTCTATCCTATCCTATCCTATCCTATCCTCTATCCCATAATATCCTCAATCCTATCCAATCCTCTATCCTATCCTCTATCCTATCCTATCCTCTACCCTATCCTATTCTCTATCCTATCCTATCCTCAATCCTATGCTATCCTCAATCCTATCCTATCGTCTATCCTATCCTATCCTCAATCCTATCCTATCCTCTATCCTAGCTTATCATATCCTCTATCCTATCCTACCCTCTATCTTATCCTATCCTATCCTCTATCCTGTCCTATCCTCTATCCCATCCTATTCTCTATATTATCTTATCCTCTATACTATCCTGTACTCTATCCTATCCTATCCTCTATCCTATCCTCTCCTATCCTATCCTCTATCCCATAATATCCTCAATCCTATCCAATCCTCTATCCTATCCTCTATCCTATCCTATCCTCAATCCTATGCTATACTCAATCCTATCCTATCCTCTATCCTATCCTATCCTCAATCCTATCCTATCCTCTATCCTATCCTATCCTCTATCCTATCCTCTATCCTATCCTATCATCTATCCTATCCTATCCTCAATCCTATCCTATCCTCTATCCTATCCTATCCTCTATCCTATCCCATTCTCTATCCTATCCTATCCTCTACCCTATCCTATCCTCTATCTTATACTATCCTCTACCCTATCCTATCCTCTATCCTATACTATCCTCTATAATATCGTATCCTCCATCCTATAATATTATATATCCTATCCTATCCTCTATCCTATAATATCCTCTGTAATACTGTATCCTCAAAACCTATAATATCATATATCGTATCCGAACCTGTATCCAATCCTATCCTCAATCCTATCCTATCCTCTATCCTATAATATCCTCTCTCCTATAATATCCTCTATCCTATCATCTATCCTATCCTATCCTCTATACTATCTTATCCCCTATCCTATCCTATCCTCTATCCTATCCTATCCTCTATCCTATCCTATCCTCTATCCTATCCTTTGCTCTATCCTATATTATCCTCTATCCTATCCTATCCTCTATCCTATCCTATCCTCTATCGTATCCTATTCTCCATCCTATCCTATCCTCTATCCTATCCTATCCTCGATCCTATCCTATCCTATCCTATCCTCTATCCCATAATTTCCTCAATCCTCTATACTATCCTCTATCCTATCCAATCCTCTATCCTATCCTCCATCCTATAATATCCTCTCTCCTATAATATCCGCTATCCTATCCTCTATCCTATAATATCCGCTATCCTATCCTCTATCCTATCCTATCCTCTATCCTATCCTATCCTCTATCCTATCTTATCCCCTATCCTATGCTATCCTCTATCCTATCCTATCCTCTATCCTATCCTATCCTCTATCCTATCCTATCTTCTATCCTATCCTATCCTCTATCCTATCCTATTCTCTATCCTATCCTATCCTCTATCCTATGTTATCCTCTATCCTATCCTATCCTCTATCCTATCCTATCCTCTATCCTATCCTATACTATCCTCTATCCCATAATGTCCTCTATCCTATCCAATCCTCTATCCTATCCTCTATCCTATCCTCTGTCCTATCCTATCCTCTATCCTATCTTATCCTCTATCCTATCCTATCCTCTATCCTATCCTATTCTCTATCCTATCCTATCCTGTATCCTATCCACTATCCTATCCTACCCTCTATACTATCTTATCCCCTATCCCATCCTATCCTCTATCCTATCCTATCCTCTATCCTATCCTATCCTCTATCTTATCCTTTCCTCTATCCTATATTATTCTCTATCCTATCCTATCCTCTATCTTATACTATCCTCTACCCTATCCTATCCTCTATCCTATACTATCCTCTATAATATCGTATCCTCCATCCTATAATATTATATATCCTATCCTATCCTCTATCCTATCCTATCCTCTATAATACCGTATCCTCAAAACCTATAATATCATATATCGTATCCGAACCTGTATCCAATCCTATCCTCAATCCTATCCTATCCTCTATCCTATCCTATCCTCTATCCTATCCTATCCTCTATCCTATAATCTATCCTAACCTATCCTATCCTCTATACCATAATATCCTCAATCATATCCAATCCTCTATCCTATCCTCTATCCCATCGTATCCTGTATCCTATCCTATCCTCTGTCCTATCCTATCCTCTATCCTATCTTATCCTCTATCCTATCCTATCCTCTATCATATCCCATCCTCTATCCTATCCAATCCTCTGTCCTATCCTGTATCCTATCCTATCCTGCATCCTATCCTATCCTCTATCCTATCCTATCCTCTATCCTATGTTATCCTCTATCCTATCCTATCCTCTATCCTATCCTATCCTCTATCCTATCCTATACTATCCTCTATCCCATAATGTCCTCTATCCTATCCAATCCTCTATCCTATCCTCTATCCTATCCTCTGTCCTATCCTATCCTCTATCCTATCTTATCCTCTATCCTATCCTATCCTCTATCCTATCCTATCCTCTATCCTATCCTCTATCCTATCCTCTATCCTATCCTCTATCCTATCCTCTATCCTATCCTATCATCTATCCTATCCTATCCTCAATCCTATCCTATCCTCTATCCTATCCTATCCTCTATCTTATCCTTTCCTCTATCCTATATTATCCTCTATCCTATCCTATCCTCTATCTTATACTATCCTCTACCCTATCCTATCCTCTATCCTATACTATCCTCTATAATATCGTATCCTCCATCCTATAATATTATATATCCTATCCTATCCTCTATCCTATCCTATCCTCTATAATACCGTATCCTCAAAACCTATAATATCATATATCGTATCCGAACCTGTATCCAATCCTATCCTCAATCCTATCCTATCCTCTATCCTATCCTATCCTCTATCCTATCCTATACTCTATACGATCCTATTATCTATCCTATCCTATCCTCTATCCTAGCCAATCCTCTATCGTATCCTCTATCCTATCCTATCCTCTATCCTATCCTATCCTCTATCATATCCCATCCTCTATCCTATCCAATCCCCTATCGTATCCTCTATCCTATCCTATCCTCTATCCTATCCAATCACCTCTCCTATCGTCTATCCTATCCTATCCTCTATCCTATCCTCTATCCTTACCTATCCTCTATCCTATCCTATCCTCTATCCTATCTTATCCCCTATCCTATCCTATCCTCTATCCTATCCTATCCTCTATCCTATCCTATCCTATCCTATCCTCTATCCGATCCTATTATCTATCCTATCCTATCCTCCATCCTATCCAATCCTCTATCGTATCCTCTATCCTATCCTATCCTCTATAATATCCTATCCTCTATCCTATCCTATCCTCTATCCTATCCTATCCTCTATCCTATCCTATCCTCTGTCCTATCCTATCCTCTATCCTATCTTATCCTCTATCCTATCCTATCCTCTATCCTATCTTATCCCCTATCCTATCCTATCCTCTATCTTATCCTATACTCTATCCTATCCTATCCTCTATCCTATCCTGTGTCCTATCCTATCCTCTATACTATCTTATCCCCTATCCCATCCCATCCTCTATCCTATCCTATCCTCTATCCTATCCTATCCTCTATCCTATCTTATCCCCTATCCTATCCTATCCTCTATCCTATCCTATCCTCTATCCTATCCTATCCTATCCTATCCTCTATCCGATCCTATTATCTATCCTATCCTATCCTCCATCCTATCCAATCCTCTATCCTATCCTCTATCCTATCCTATCCTCTATCCTATCCTATTCTCTATCCTATCCTATCCTCTATCCTATCCTATCCTCTATCCTATCCTATCCTATCCTATCCTCAATCCCATAATATCCTCAATCCTCTATACTATCCTCTATCCTATCCAATCCTCTATCCTATCCTCCATCCTATAATATCCTCTCTCCTATAATATCCGCTATCCTATCCTCTATCCTATAATATCCGCTATCCTATCCTCTATCCTATCCTATCCTCTATCCTATCCTATCCTCTATCCTATCTTATCCCCTATCCTATGCTATCCTCTATCCTATCCTATCCTCTATCCTATCCTATCCTCTATCCTATCCTATCTTCTATCCTATCCTATCCTCTATCCTATCCTATTCTCTATCCTATCCTATCCTCTATCCTATCCTATCCTCTATACTATCTTATCCCCTATCCTATAATATCCTCTATCCTATCCTATTCTCTATCCTATCCTATCCTCTATCCTATCCTTTCCTCTATCCTATATTATCCTCTATCCTATCCTATCCTCTATCCTATCCTATCCTCTATCCTATCCTATTCTCTATCCTATCCTATCCTCTATCCTATCCTATCCTATCCTATCCTCTATCCCATAATATCCTCAATCCTCTATCCTATCCTCTATCCTATCCATTCCTCTATCCTATCCACCATCCTATAATATCATCTCTCCTATAATATCCGCTATCCTATCCTCTATCCTATAATATCCGCTCTATCCTATCCTCTATCCTATGATATCATCTATCCTACATTATCCTCAATCCTATCCTATCCTCTATGCTATCCTAACCTCTATCCTATCCAATCCTCAATCCTATCCTATCCTCTATCCTATCCTATCGTCAATACTATCCTATCCCCTATCCTATCCTATCCTATATCGTATCGTATCCTCTATCCTATCCAATCCTATGCTATCCTCTATCCTATCCTATCCTCTATCCTTTCTTATCCTCTATACTATCCTGTAATCTAATCTATCCTATCCTCTATCCTTTCTTATCCTCTCTACTATCCTGTATTCTAGTCTATCCTATCCTCCATCTTATCCTGTCCTCTACCCTATAATATCCTCTCCCCTGTAATATCTTCTATCCTATCCTCTATCCTATCCTATCCTCTATCCCATCCTATCCTCTATACTATCTTATCCCCTATCCTATAATATCCTCTATCCTATCCTATTCTCTATCCTATCCTATCCTCTATCCTATCCTTTCCTCTATCCTATATTATCCTCTATCCTATCCTATCCTCTATCCTATCCTATCCTCTATCCTATCCTATTCTCTATCCTATCCTATCCTCTATCCCATAATATCCTCAATCCTCTATCCTATCCTCTATCCTATCCATTCCTCTATCCTATCCACCATCCTATAATATCCTCTCTCCTATAATATCCGCTATCCTATCCTCTATCCTATAATATCCGCTCTATCCTATCCTCTATCCTATGATATCCTCTATCCTACCCTATCCTCAATCCTATCCTATCCTCTATGCTATCCTAACCTCTATCCTATCCAATCCTCAATCCTATCCTATCCTCTATCCTATCCTATCGTCAATCCTATCCTATCTCCTATCCTATCCTATCCTATATCGTATCGTATCCTCTATCCTATCCAATCCTATGCTATCCTCTATCCTATCCTATCCTCTATCCTTTCTTATCCTCTATACTATCCTGTATTCTAATCTATCCTATCCTCTATCCTTTCTTATCCTCTCTACTATCCTGTATTCTAGTCTATCCTATCCTCCATCTTATCCTATCCTCTACCCTATAATATCCTCTCCCCTGTAATATCTTCTATCCTATCCTCTATCCTATCCTATCCTCTATCCCATAATATCCTCAATCCTATCCAATCCTCTATCCTATCCTCTATATTATCCAATCCTCTATCCTATCCTCTATCCTATCCTATCATCTATCCTATCCTATCTCTAATCCTATCCTATCCTCTATCCTATCCTATCCTCTATCCTATCCTATTCTCTATCCTATCATATCCTCAATCCTATCCTATCCTCTATCCTATTCTATCCTCTATAATATCGTATCCTCCAACCTATAATATCATATATCCTACCCGATACTGTATCCAATACTATCCTCAATCCTATCCTATCCTCTATCCTATAATATCCTCTCTCCTATAATATCCTCTATCCTATCCTCTATCCTATCCTATCGTCAATCCTGTCAAATCCTCTATCATATCCTATCGTCTATCCTATCCTATCCTATCCTATCCTATCCTCTATCCCATAATATCCTCTATCCTATCCTCTATCCCATAATATCCTCTATCCTATCCTCTATCCTATCCTATCGTCAATCCTGTCAAATCCTCTATCATATCCTATCGTCTATCCTATCCTATCCTATCCTATCCTATCCTCTATCCCATAATATCCTCAATCCTATCCAATCCTCTATCCTATCCTCTATCCTGTCCAATTCTCTATCCTATCCTCTATCCTATCCTATCCTATCCTATCCTCTATCCTATCCTGTTCTCTATATTATCTTATCCTCTATCCTATCCTACCCTCTATCCTATCCTATCGTCTATCGTATCGTATCCTCTATCCTATCCAATCCTCTATCCTATCATCTATCCTATCCTATCCTCTATCCTATCCTATCCTATCCTATCCTCTATCGTATCCTATCCTCTGTCCTATCCTATCCTCTATCCTATCCTATCCTCTATCCTATCATATCCTCTATCCTATCCAATCCCCTATCCTATCGTCTATCCTATCCTATCCTCTATAATATCGTATCCTCCATCCTATAATAACATATATCCTATCCTATCCTCTATCGTATCGTATCCTCCATCCTATCCAATTCTCTATCCTACCCTCTATCCTAGCCTATCCTCTATCGTATCGTATCCTCTATCCCATCCAATTCTCTATCCTACCCTCTATCCTATCCTATCCTCTATCGTATCGTATCCTCTATCCTATCCAATCCTCTATCCTATCATCTATCCTATCCTATCCCCTATCCTATCCTATCCTCTATCCTAGCCTATTATATCCTCTATCCTATCCTATCCTCTATCCTATCCTATCCTCTGTCCTATCCTATCCTCTATCCTATCCTATCCTCTATCCTATCATATCCTCTATCCTATACTCAATCCTATCCAATCCTCTATCCTACCCTCTATCCTATCCTATCCTCTATCCTATCATATCCTCTATCCTATCCTCTATCCTAGCCTATCATATCCTCTATCCTATCCTATCCTCTATCCTATCCTATCCTATATCCTATCCTCTATCCTGTCCTATCCTCTATCCTATCCTATCCTCTATCTTATCCTATCCTCTACCCTATCCTATCCTCTATCTTATCCTATCCACTACCCTATCCTATCCTCTATCCTATACTATCCTCTATAATATCGTATCCTCCATCCTATAATATCATATATCTTATCCTATCCTCTATCCTATCCTATCCTCTATCCTATCCTATCCTTCATCCTATCCTATCCTCTATCCTATTCTATCCTCTATAATATCGTATCCTCCAACCTATAATATCATATATCCTACCCGATACTGTATCCAATACTATCCTCAATCCTATCCTATCCTCTATCCTATAATATCCTCTCTCCTATAATATCCTCTATCCTATCCTCTATCCTATCCTATCGTCAATCCTGTCAAATCCTCTATCATATCCTATCGTCTATCCTATCCTATCCTATCCTATCCTATCCTCTATCCCATAATATCCTCTATCCTATCCTCTATCCTATCCTATCGTCAATCCTGTCAAATCCTCTATCATATCCTATCGTCTATCCTATCCTATCCTATCCTATCCTATCCTCTATCCCATAATATCCTCAATCCTATCCAATCCTCTATCCTATCCTCTATCCTGTCCAATTCTCTATCCTATCCTCTATCCTATCCTATCCTATCCTATCCTCTATCCTATCCTGTTCTCTATATTATCTTATCCTCTATCCTATCCTATCCTCTATCCTATCCTATCCTCTATCCTATCATATCCTCTATCCTATCCAATCCCCTATCCTATCGTCTATCCTATCCTATCCTCTATAATATCGTATCCTCCATCCTATAATAACATATATCCTATCCTATCCTCTATCGTATCGTATCCTCCATCCTATCCAATTCTCTATCCTACCCTCTATCCTAGCCTATCCTCTATCGTATCGTATCCTCTATCCCATCCAATTCTCTATCCTACCCTCTATCCTATCCTATCCTCTATCGTATCGTATCCTCTATCCTATCCAATCCTCTATCCTATCATCTATCCTATCCTATCCCCTATCCTATCCTATCCTCTATCCTAGCCTATTATATCCTCTATCCTATCCTATCCTCTATCCTATCCTATCCTCTGTCCTATCCTATCCTCTATCCTATCCTATCCTCTATCCTATCATATCCTCTATCCTATACTCAATCCTATCCAATCCTCTATCCTACCCTCTATCCTATCCTATCCTCTATCCTATCCTATCCTATCCTATCCTATCCTATCCTCTATCCCATAATATCCTCAATCCTATCCAATCCTCTATCCTATCCTCTATATTATCCAATCCTCTATCCTATCCTCTATCCTATCCTATCATCTATCCTATCCTATCTCTAATCCTATCCTATCCTCTATCCTATCCTATCCTCTATCCTGTACTATCCTCTATAATATCGTATCCTCCATCCTATAATATTATATATCCTATCCTATCCTCTATCCTATCCTATCCTTTATCCTATCCTATCCTCTATTCTATCCTATCCTCTATCCTATCCTACCCTCTATCCTATCCTATCCTATCCTATCCTCTATCCCATAATATCCTCAATCCTATCCAATCCTCTATCCTATCCTCTATATTATCCAATCCTCTATCCTATCCTCTACCCTATCCTATCCTCTATCCTATCCTATCCTCTATCGTATGGTATCCTCTATCCTATCCAATCCTCTATCCTATCATCTATCCTATCCTACCCTCAATCCTATCCTATCCTCTATCGTATTCTATTCTCTATCCTATCCTATCCTCTATCCTATCCTATCCTCTATCCTATCCTATCCTCTATCCTGTCCTATCCTCTATCCTATCCTATTCTCTATATTATCTTATCCTCTATACTATCCTGTACTCTTTTCTATCCTATCCTCTATCGTATCGTATCCTCTGTCCTATCCAATCCTCTAACCTATCATCTATCCTATCCTATCCTCTATCCTATCCTATCCTCTATCCTATCCTATCCTCTATCCTATCCTATCCTCTATCTTATCCTATCCTCTACCCTATCCTATCCTCTATCTTATCCTATCCTCTACCCTATCCTATCCTCTATCCTATACTATCCTCTATAATATCGTATCCTCCATCCTATAATATCATATATCCTATCCTATCCTCTATCCTGTCCTATCCTCCATCCTATCCTATTCTCTATATTATCCTATCATCTATCCTATCCTATCCTCTATCCTATCCTGTCCTCTATCCTATCCTATCCTCTATCCTATCCTATCCTATCCTATCCTCTATCCTATCCTATCCTGTATCCTATCCTTTCCTCTATCCTATATTATCCTCTATCCTATCCTATCCTCTATCCTATCCTATCCTCTATGCTATACTATTCTCTATCCTATCCTATCCTCTATCCTATCCTATCCTCTATCCTATCCTATCCTATCCTATCCTATCCTCTATCCTATCCTCTATCCTATCCTCTATCCTGTCCTATCCTCTATCCTATCCTATCCTCTATCTTATCCTATCCTCTACCCTATCCTATCCTCTATCTTATCCTATCCTCTACCCTATCTTATCCTCTATCCTATACTATCCTCTATAATATCGTATCCTCCATCCTATAATATCATATATCCTATCCTATCCTCTATCCTATCCTATCCTCTATCCTATCCTATCCTTCATCCTATCCTATCCTCTATCCTATCCTATCCTCTATCCCATTCTATCCTCTGTCCTGTCCAATTCGCTATCCTATCCCCTATCCTATCCTATCATCTATCCTACCCTATCCTCTATCCTATCCTATCCTCTATCCTATCCTATCCTATCCTCTATCCTATCCTATCCTTTATCCTATCCTATCCTCTATTCTATCCTATCCTCTATGCTATCCTACCCTCTATCCTATCCTATCCTAACCTATCCTCTATCCCATAATATCCTCAATCCTATCCAATCCTCTATCCTATCCTCTATATTATCCAATCCTCTATCCTATCCTCTATCCTATCGTATCATCTATCCTATCCTATCTCTAATCCTATCCTATCCTCTATCCTATCCTATCCTCTATCCTATCCTATTCTCTATCCTATCATATCCTCAATCCTATCCTATCCTCTATCCTATTCTATCCTCTATAATATCGTATCCTCCAACCTATAATATCATATATCCTACCCGATCCTGTATCCAATACTATCCTCAATCCTATCCTATCCTCTATCCTATCCTATCCTCTATCGTATCGTATCCTCTATCCTACCCTCTATACTATCCTATTGTCTATCGTATCGTATCCTCTATTCTATCCAATCCTCTATCCTATCATCTATCCTATCCTATCCAACCCTATCATCTATCCCATAATATCCTCAATCCTATCCAATCCTCTAACCTATCCTCTATCCTATCCTCAATCCTATCCTATCATCTATCCTATCCTATCATATCCTCTATCCTATCCTATTCTCTATTCTATCCTATACTCTATCCTTTCCTATCCTCTATCCTATCCTACCGTCTATCCTATCCTATCCTCTTTCCTATCCTATCCTCTATCCTATCCTATCCTATCCTCTATCTCATAATATACTCAATCCTATCCAATCTTCTATCCTATCCTCTATCCTATCCAATCCCCTATCGTATCCTGTATCCCATCCTATCCTGTATCCTATCCTATCCTATCCCTTATCCTATCCTATCCTCAATCCTATCCTATCCTCTATCCTATACTATCCTCTATCCTATCCTATTCACTATCCTATCCAATCCTCTATCCTATCCAATCCTCTATCCTATCCAATCCTCTATCCTATTCTATCCTATACTCTATCCTATTCAATCGTCTATCGTATCCTCTATCCTATTATATCCTCTATAATATCCTATCCTCT
This sequence comes from Halictus rubicundus, assembly GCF_050948215.1. NCBI lineage: Eukaryota > Metazoa > Arthropoda > Insecta > Hymenoptera > Halictidae > Halictus > Halictus rubicundus. The sequence continues at coordinate 319,003 of NW_027488773.1, forward strand.
ATCCTTTCCTATCCTCAATCCTATCCTACCATCTATCATATCCTATCCTCCATCCTATCCTGTCCTCTATCCTATCCAATTCTCTATCTTACCCTCTATCCTATCCTATCCAACCCTATCCTCTATCCCATAATATCCTCAATCATATCCTCTATCCTATCGTCTATCCTATCCTATCCTCTATCCTATCCTATCCTATCCGCAATCCTATCCTATCCTCTATCCTATCCTATCCTCTATCATATCCTGCCATCTATTCTATCCTAACCTCTATCCTATCCTACCTCTAACCTATCCTATCCTCTATCCTATAATATCATTTGTCCTAGCATCTATCCTATACTATACTCTACCCTATCCTATCCTATATCCTATCCTATCCTCTATCCTATCCTATCCTCTATCCTATAATATCCTTTATCCTAGCATCTATCCTATACTATCCTCTACCCTATCCTATCCTCTATCCTATCCTATCCTCTATAATATCCTATCCTCTATCCTATCCAATCCCCTATCGTATCCTGTATCCCATCCTATCCTCTATCCTATCCTATATTCTATCCTATCCTATCCTCAAACCTATCCTATCCTGTATCCTATATTATCCTCTACCCTATCCTATCCTCTATCCTATCTTATCCCCTATCCTATCCTATCCTCTATCCTATCCTATCCTATCCTCTATCCTATCCTAATCTCTATCCAATCATATCCTCAATCCTATCCTATCCTCTATCCTATCCTATCCTCTATCCTATCCTATCCTCTATCCTATCCTACCCTATCCTCTATCCTATCCTATCCTTTATCCTATCCTATCCTCTGTCCTATCCTATCCTCTATCCTATCTTATCCTCTATCCTATCCTATCCTCTATCATATCCCATCCTCTATCCTATCCAATCCTCTGTCCTATCCTGTATCCTATCCTATCCTGCATCCTATCCTATCCTCTATCCTATCCTATCCTCTATCCTATGTTATCCTCTATCCTATCCTATCCTCTATCCTATCCTATCCTCTATCCTATCCTATACTATCCTCTATCCCATAATGTCCTCTATCCTATCCAATCCTCTATCCTATCCTCTATCCTATCCTCTGTCCTATCCTATCCTCTATCCTATCTTATCCTCTATCCTATCCTATCCTCTATCCTATCCTATCCTCTATCCTATCCTCTATCCTATCCTCTATCCTATCCTCTATCCTATCCTCTATCCTATCCTCTATCCTATCCTATCATCTATCCTATCCTATCCTCAATCCTATCCTATCCTCTATCCTATCCTATCCTCTATCTTATCCTTTCCTCTATCCTATATTATCCTCTATCCTATCCTATCCTCTATCTTATACTATCATCTACCCTATCCTGTCCTCTATCCTATACTATCCTCTATAATATCGTATCCTCCATCCTATAATATTATATATCCTATCCTATCATCTATCCTATCCTATCCTCTATAATACCGTATCCTCAAAACCTATAATATCATATATCGTATCCGAACCTGTATCCAATCCTATCCTCAATCCTATCCTATCCTCTATCCTATCCTATCCTCTATCCTATCCTATCCTCTATACGATCCTATTATCTATCCTATCCTATCCTCTATCCTATCCAATCCTCTATCGTATCCTCTATCCTATCCTATCCTCTATCCTATCCTATCCTCTATCATATCCCATCATCTATCCTATCCAATCCCCTATCGTATCCTCTATCCTATCCTATCCTCTATCCTATCCAATCACCTCTCCTATCGTCTATCCTATCCTATCCTCTATCCTATCCTCTATCCTTACCTATCCTCTATCCTATCCTATCCTCTATCCTATCTTATCCCCTATCCTATCCTATCCTCTATCCTATCCTATCCTCTATCCTATCCTATCCTATCCTATCCTCTATCCGATCCTATTATCTATCCTATCCTATCCTCCATCCTATCCAATCCTCTATCGTATCCTCTATCCTATCCTATCCTCTATAATATCCTATCCTCTATCCTATCCTATCCTCTATCCTATCCTATCCTCTATCCTATCCTATCCTCTGTCCTATCCTATCCTCTATCCTATCTTATCCTCTATCCTATCCTATCCTCTATCCTATCTTATCCCCTATCCTATCCTATCCTCTATCCTATCCTATCCTCTATCCTATCCTATCCTCTATCCTATCCTATCCTATCCTATCCTCTATCCGATCCTATTATCTATCCTATCCTATCCTCCATCCTATCCAATCCTCTATCCTATCCTCTATCCTATCCTATCCTCTATCCTATCCTATTCTCTATCCTATCCTATCCTCTATCCTATCCTATCCTCTATCCTATCCTATCCTATCCTATCCTCTATCCCATAATATCCTCAATCCTCTATACTATCCTCTATCCTATCCAATCCTCTATCCTATCCTCCATCCTATAATATCCTCTCTCCTATAATATCCGCTATCCTATCCTCTATCCTATAATATCCGCTATCCTATCCTCTATCCTATCCTATCCTCTATCCTATCCTATCCTCTATCCTATCTTATCCCCTATCCTATGCTATCCTCTATCCTATCCTATCCTCTATCCTATCCTATCCTCTATCCTATCCTATCTTCTATCCTATCCTCTATCCTATCCAATCCCCTATCGTATCCTGTATCCCATCCTATCCTGTATCCTATCCTATCCTATCCCTTATCCTATCCTATCCTCAATCCTATCCTATCCTCTATCCTATACTATCCTCTATCCTATCCTATTCACTATCCTATCCAATCCTCTATCCTATCCAATCCTCTATCCTATCCAATCCTCTATCCTATTCTATCCTATACTCTATCCTATTCAATCGTCTATCGTATCCTCTATCCTATTATATCCTCTATAATATCCTATCCTCTATCCTTTCCTATCCTCAATCCTATCCTACCATCTATCATATCCTATCCTCCATCCTATCCTGTCCTCTATCCTATCCAATTCTCTATCTTACCCTCTATCCTATCCTATCCAACCCTATCCTCTATCCCATAATATCCTCAATCATATCCTCTATCCTATCGTCTATCCTATCCTATCCTCTATCCTATCCTATCCTATCCGCAATCCTATCCTATCCTCTATCCTATCCTATCCTCTATCATATCCTGTCCTCTATTCTATCCTAACCTCTATCCTATCCTACCTCTAACCTATCCTATCCTCTATCCTATAATATCATTTATCCTAGCATCTATCCTATACTATACTCTACCCTATCCTATCCTCTATCCTATCCTATCCTCTATAATATCCTATCCTCTATCCTATCCAATCCCCTATCGTATCCTGTATCCCATCCTATCCTCTATCCTATCCTATATTCTATCCTATCCTATCCTCAAACCTATCCTATCCTGTATCCTATATTATCCTCTACCCTATCCTATCCTCTATCCTATCTTATCCCCTATCCTATCCTATCCTCTATCCTATCCTATCCTATCCTATCCTATCCTATCCTCTATCCCATAATATCCTCAATCCTATCCAATCCTCTATCCTATCCTCTATATTATCCAATCCTCTATCCTATCCTCTATCCTATCCTATCATCTATCCTATCCTATCTCTAATCCTATCCTATCCTCTATCCTATCCTATCCTCTATCCTGTACTATCCTCTATAATATCGTATCCTCCATCCTATAATATTATATATCCTATCCTATCCTCTATCCTATCCTATCCTTTATCCTATCCTATCCTCTATTCTATCCTATCCTCTATCCTATCCTACCCTCTATCCTATCCTATCCTATCCTATCCTCTATCCCATAATATCCTCAATCCTATCCAATCCTCTATCCTATCCTCTATATTATCCAATCCTCTATCCTATCCTCTACCCTATCCTATCCTCTATCCTATCCTATCCTCTATCGTATGGTATCCTCTATCCTATCCAATCCTCTATCCTATCATCTATCCTATCCTACCCTCAATCCTATCCTATCCTCTATCGTATTCTATTCTCTATCCTATCCTATCCTCTATCCTATCCTATCCTCTATCCTATCCTATCCTCTATCCTGTCCTATCCTCTATCCTATCCTATTCTCTATATTATCTTATCCTCTATACTATCCTGTACTCTTTTCTATCCTATCCTCTATCGTATCGTATCCTCTGTCCTATCCAATCCTCTAACCTATCATCTATCCTATCCTATCCTCTATCCTATCCTATCCTCTATCCTATCCTATCCTCTATCCTATCCTATCCTCTATCTTATCCTATCCTCTACCCTATCCTATCCTCTATCTTATCCTATCCTCTACCCTATCCTATCCTCTATCCTATACTATCCTCTATAATATCGTATCCTCCATCCTATAATATCATATATCCTATCCTATCCTCTATCCTGTCCTATCCTCCATCCTATCCTATTCTCTATATTATCCTATCATCTATCCTATCCTATCCTCTATCCTATCCTGTCCTCTATCCTATCCTATCCTCTATCCTATCCTATCCTATCCTATCCTCTATCCTATCCTATCCTGTATCCTATCCTTTCCTCTATCCTATATTATCCTCTATCCTATCCTATCCTCTATCTTATCCTATCCTCTACCCTATCCTATCCTCTATCTTATCCTATCCTCTACCCTATCTTATCCTCTATCCTATACTATCCTCTATAATATCGTATCCTCCATCCTATAATATCATATATCCTATCCTATCCTCTATCCTATCCTATCCTCTATCCTATCCTATCCTTCATCCTATCCTATCCTCTATCCTATCCTATCCTCTATCCCATTCTATCCTCTGTCCTGTCCAATTCGCTATCCTATCCCCTATCCTATCCTATCATCTATCCTACCCTATCCTCTATCCTATCCTATCCTCTATCCTATCCTATCCTATCCTCTATCCTATCCTATCCTTTATCCTATCCTATCCTCTATTCTATCCTATCCTCTATGCTATCCTACCCTCTATCCTATCCTATCCTAACCTATCCTCTATCCCATAATATCCTCAATCCTATCCAATCCTCTATCCTATCCTCTATATTATCCAATCCTCTATCCTATCCTCTATCCTATCGTATCATCTATCCTATCCTATCTCTAATCCTATCCTATCCTCTATCCTATCCTATCCTCTATCCTATCCTATTCTCTATCCTATCATATCCTCAATCCTATCCTATCCTCTATCCTATTCTATCCTCTATAATATCGTATCCTCCAACCTATAATATCATATATCCTACCCGATCCTGTATCCAATACTATCCTCAATCCTATCCTATCCTCTATCCTATAATATCCTCTCTCCTATAATATCCTCTATCCTATTCTCTATCCTATCCTATCGTCAATCCTGTCAAATCCTCTATCATATCCTATCGTCTATCCTATCCTATCCTATCCTATCCTCTATCCCATAATATCCTCAATCCTATCCAATCCTCTATCCTATCCTCGATCCTGTCCAATTCGCTATCCTATCCCCTATCCTATCCTATCATCTATCCTACCCTATCTCCAATCCTATCCTATCCTCTATCCTATCCTATCCTCTATCTTATCCTATCCTCTATCCTATCCTATCCTCTATCCTATCCTATCCTATCCTATCCTCTATCCCATGATATCCACAATCCTATCCAATCATCTATCCTATCCTCTATCCTATCCGATCCTCTATCCTATCCTATCATCTATCCTATCCTATCTACAATCCTATCCTATCCTCTATCCCATCCTATCCTCTATACTATCCTATCCTCTATAATATCGTATCCTCCAACCTATAATATCATGTATCCTACCCGATTCTGTATCCAATACTATCCTCAATTCTATCCTATCCTCTATCCTATAATATCCTCTCTCCTATAATATCCTCTATCCTATCCTCTATCCGATCCTATCGTCAATCCTGTCAAATCCTCTATCATATCCTATCGTCTATCCTATCCTATCCTATCCTATCCTATCCTCTATCCCATAATATCCTCAATCCTATCCAATCCTCTATCCTATCCTCTATCCTGTCCAATTCTCTATCCTATCCTCTATCCTATCCTATCCTATCCTCTATCCTATCCTATTCTCTATATTATCTTATCCTCTATCCTATCCTACCCGCTATCCTATCCTATCCTCTATCGTATCGTATCCTCTATCCTATCCAATCCTCTATCCTATCATCTATCCTATCCTATCCTCTATCCTATCCTATCCTATCCTATCCTCTATCCTATCCTATCCTCTGTCCTATCCTATCCTCTGTCCTATCCTATCCTCTATCCTATCATATCCTCTATCCTATCCAATCCCCTATCCTATCGTCTATCCTATCCTATCCTCTATAATATCGTATCCTCCATCCTATAATAACATATATCCTATCCTATCCTCTATCGTATCGTATCCTCAATCCTATCCAATTCTCTATCCTACCCTCTATCCTAGCCTATCCTCTATCGTATCGTATCCTCTATCCCATCCAATTCTCTATCCTACCCTCTATCCTATCCTATCCTCTATCGTATCGTATCCTCTATCCTATCCAATCCTCTATCCTATCATCTATCCTATCCTATCCCCTATCCTATCCTATCCTCTATCCTAGCCTATCATATCCTCTATCCTATCCTATCCTATCCTCTATCCTATCCTATCCTCTATCCTATCTTATCCTCTATACTATCCTGTACTCTATCCTATCCTATCCTCTATCCTACCCGATCCTTAATCCTTTCCTATCCTCTATCCTATCCTATCCTCAATCCTATCCTATCCTCAATCCTATCCTATCCTCAATCCTATCCTATCCTCTATCCTAGCCTATCATATCCTCTATCCTATCCTATCCTCTATCCTATCCTATCCTATATCCTATACTATCCTCTATCCTATCATATCCTCTATCCTATCCAATCCCCTATCCTATCGTCTATCCTATCCTATCCTCTATAATATCGTATCCTCCATCCTATAGTATCATATATCCTATCCTATCCTCTATCCTATCCTATCCACTATCCTATCCTATCCTCCACCCTATCCTATCCTCTATCTTATCCTATCCTCTACCCTATCCTATCCTCTATCCTATCCTATCCTCTATCCTATCCTATCCTATCCTCTGTCCTATTGTATCCTCTATCCTATCCTATGCTCTATCCTATCATATCCTCTATCCTATCCAATCCCCTATCCTATCGTCTATCCTATCCTATCCTCTATAATATCGTATGCTCCATCCTATAATATCATATATCCTATACTATCCTCTATCGTATCGTATCCTCTATCCTATCCAATTCTCTATCCTACCCTCTATCCTAGCCCTTCTCTATCGTATGGTATCCTCTATCCTCTCCAATCCTCTATCCTATCCAATCCTCTATCCTATCATCTATCCTATCCTATCCTCAATCCTATCCTATCCTCTATCGTATTCTATTCTCTATCCTATCCTATCTCCAATCCTATCCTCTCCTCTATCCTATCATATCCTCAATCCTATCCTATCCTCTATCCTATCCTATCCTCTATCGTATCGTATCCTCTATCCTATCCTATCCTCTATCGTATCGTATCCTCTATCCTATCCATCCTCTAACCTATCATCTATCCTATCCTATCCTCTATGCAATCCTATCCTCTATCCTTTCCTATTCTCTATCCTATCCTATCCTCTATCCTGTCCTATCCTCCATCCTATCCTATTCTCTATATTATCCTATCCTCTACCCTATCGTATCCTCTATCTTATCCTATCCTCTACCCTATCCTATCCTCTATCCTATACTATCCTCTATAATATCGTATCCTCCATCCTATAATATCATATATCCTATCCTATCCTCTATCCTGTCCTATCCTCCATCCTATCCTATTCTCTATATCATCCTATCATCTATCCTATCCTATCCTCTATCCTATCCTGTCCTCTATCCTATCCTATCCTCTATCCTATCCTATCCTATCCTATCCTCTATCCTATCCTATCCTCTATACTATCTTATCCCCTATCCTATCCTATCCTCTATCCTATCCTATCCTGTATCCTATCCTTTCCTCTATCCTATATTATCCTCTATCCTATCCTATCCTCTATCCTATCCTATCCTCTATCCTATCCTATCCTCTATCCTATCCTATCCTATCCTATCCTCTATCCCATGATATCCACAATCCTATCCAATCATCTATCCTATCCTCTATCCTATCCGATCCTCTATCCTATCCTATCATCTATCCTATCCTATCTACAATCCTATCCTATCCTCTATCCCATCCTATCCTCTATCCTATCCTATTCTTTATCCTATCATATCCTCAATCCTATCCTATCCTCTATACTATCCTATCCTCTATAATATCGTATCCTCCAACCTATAATATCATGTATCCTACCCGATTCTGTATCCAATACTATCCTCAATTCTATCCTATCCTCTATCCTATAATATCCTCTCTCCTATAATATCCTCTATCCTATCCTCTATCCGATCCTATCGTCAATCCTATCCTATCCTATCCTATCCTATCCTCTATCCCATAATATCCTCAATCCTATCCAATCCTCTATCCTATCATCTATCCTATCCTATCCTCTATCCTATCCTATCCTATCCTATCCTCTATCCTATCCTATCCTCTGTCCTATCCTATCCTCTGTCCTATCCTATCCTCTATCCTATCATATCCTCTATCCTATCCAATCCCCTATCCTATCGTCTATCCTATCCTATCCTCTATAATATCGTATCCTCCATCCTATAATAACATATATCCTATCCTATCCTCTATCGTATCGTATCCTCAATCCTATCCAATTCTCTATCCTACCCTCTATCCTAGCCTATCCTCTATCGTATCGTATCCTCTATCCCATCCAATTCTCTATCCTACCCTCTATCCTATCCTATCCTCTATCGTATCGTATCCTCTATCCTATCCAATCCTCTATCCTATCATCTATCCTATCCTATCCCCTATCCTATCCTATCCTCTATCCTAGCCTATCATATCCTCTATCCTATCCTATCCTATCCTCTATCCTATCCTATCCTCTATTATATCTTATCCTCTATACTATCCTGTACTCTATCCTATCCTATCCTCTATCCTACCCGATCCTTAATCCTTTCCTATCCTCTATCCTATCCTATCCTCAATCCTATACTATCCTCAATCCTATCCTATCCTCAATCCTATCCTATCCTCTATCCTAGCCTATCATATCCTCTATCCTATCCTATTCTCTATCCTATCCTATCCTCTATCCTATCCTATCCTCTATACTATCTTATCCCCTATCCTATAATATCCTCTATCCTATCCTATTCTCTATCCTATCCTATCCTCTATCCTATCCTTTCCTCTATCCTATATTATCCTCTATCCTATCCTATCCTCTATCCTATCCTATCCTCTATCCTATCCTATCCTTCATCCTATCCTATCCTCTATCCTATCCTATCCTCTATCCCATTCTATCCTCTATCCTCTCCTATTCTTTATCCTATCACATCCTCAATCCTATCCTATCCTCTATCCTATCCTATCCTCTATCGTATCGTATCCTCTATCCTACCCTCTATACTATCCTATTGTCTATCGTATCGTATCCTCTATTCTATCCAATCCTCTATCCTATCATCTATCCTATCCTATCCAACCCTATCATCTATCCCATAATATCCTCAATCCTATCCAATCCTCTAACCTATCCTCTATCCTATCCTCAATCCTATCCTATCATCTATCCTATCCTATCATATCCTCTATCCTATCCTATTCTCTATTCTATCCTATACTCTATCCTTTCCTATCCTCTATCCTATCCTACCGTCTATCCTATCCTATCCTCTTTCCTATCCTATCCTCTATCCTATCCTATCCTATCCTCTATCTCATAATATACTCAATCCTATCCAATCTTCTATCCTATCCTCTATCCTATCCAATCCCCTATCGTATCCTGTATCCCATCCTATCCTGTATCCTATCCTATCCTATCCCTTATCCTATCCTATCCTCAATCCTATCCTATCCTCTATCCTATACTATCCTCTATCCTATCCTATTCACTATCCTATCCAATCCTCTATCCTATCCAATCCTCTATCCTATCCAATCCTCTATCCTATTCTATCCTATACTCTATCCTATTCAATCGTCTATCGTATCCTCTATCCTATTATATCCTCTATAATATCCTATCCTCTATCCTTTCCTATCCTCAATCCTATCCTACCATCTATCATATCCTATCCTCCATCCTATCCTGTCCTCTATCCTATCCAATTCTCTATCTTACCCTCTATCCTATCCTATCCAACCCTATCCTCTATCCCATAATATCCTCAATCATATCCTCTATCCTATCGTCTATCCTATCCTATCCTCTATCCTATCCTATCCTATCCGCAATCCTATCCTATCCTCTATCCTATCCTATCCTCTATCATATCCTGTCCTCTATTCTATCCTAACCTCTATCCTATCCTACCTCTAACCTATCCTATCCTGTATCCTATAATATCATTTATCCTAGCATCTATCCTATACTATACTCTACCCTATCCTATCCTCTATCCTATCCTATCCTCTATAATATCCTATCCTCTATCCTATCCAATCCCCTATCGTATCCTGTATCCCATCCTATCCTCTATCCTATCCTATATTCTATCCTATCCTATCCTCAAACCTATCCTATCCTGTATCCTATATTATCCTCTACCCTATCCTATCCTCTATCCTATCTTATCCCCTATCCTATCCTATCCTCTATCCTATCCTATCCTATCCTCTATCCTATCCTAATCTCTATCCAATCATATCCTCAATCCTATCCTATCCTCTATCCTATCCTATCCTCTATCCTATCCTATCCTCTATCCTATCCTACCCTATCCTCTATCCTATCCTATCCTTTATCCTATCCTATCCTCTATTCTATCCTATCCTCTATGCTATCCTACCCTCTATCCTATCCTATCCTATCCTATCCTCTATCCCATAATATCCTCAATCCTATCCAATCCTCTATCCTATCCTCTATATTATCCAATCCTCTATCCTATCCTCTATCCTATCCTATCATCTATCCTATCCTATCTCTAATCCTATCCTATCCTCTATCCTATCCTATCCTCTATCCTGTACTATCCTCTATAATATCGTATCCTCCATCCTATAATATTATATATCCTATCCTATCCTCTATCCTATCCTATCCTTTATCCTATCCTATCCTCTATTCTATCCTATCCTCTATCCTATCCTACCCTCTATCCTATCCTATCCTATCCTATCCTCTATCCCATAATATCCTCAATCCTATCCAATCCTCTATCCTATCCTCTATATTATCCAATCCTCTATCCTATCCTCTACCCTATCCTATCCTCTATCCTATCCTATCCTCTATCGTATGGTATCCTCTATCCTATCCAATCCTCTATCCTATCATCTATCCTATCCTACCCTCAATCCTATCCTATCCTCTATCGTATTCTATTCTCTATCCTATCCTATCCTCTATGCTATCCTATCCTCTATCCTATCCTATCCTCTATCCTGTCCTATCCTCTATCCTATCCTATTCTCTATATTATCTTATCCTCTATACTATCCTGTACTCTTTTCTATCCTATCCTCTATCGTATCGTATCCTCTGTCCTATCCAATCCTCTAACCTATCATCTATCCTATCCTATCCTCTATCCTATCCTATCCTCTATCCTATCCTATCCTCTATCCTATCCTATCCTCTATCTTATCCTATCCTCTACCCTATCCTATCCTCTATCTTATCCTATCCTCTACCCTATCCTATCCTCTATCCTATACTATCCTCTATAATATCGTATCCTCCATCCTATAATATCATATATCCTATCCTATCCTCTATCCTGTCCTATCCTCCATCCTATCCTATTCTCTATATTATCCTATCATCTATCCTATCCTATCCTCTATCCTATCCTGTCCTCTATCCTATCCTATCCTCTATCCTATCCTATCCTATCCTATCCTCTATCCTATCCTATCCTGTATCCTATCCTTTCCTCTATCCTATATTATCCTCTATCCTATCCTATCCTCTATCCTATCCTATCCTCTATGCTATACTATTCTCTATCCTATCCTATCCTCTATCCTATCCTATCCTCTATCCTATCCTATCCTATCCTATCCTATCCTCTATCCTATCCTCTATCCTATCCTCTATCCTGTCCTATCCTATCCTATCCTCTATCCCATAATATCCTCAATCCTATCCAATCCTCTATCCTATCCTCTATATTATCCAATCCTCTATCCTATCCTCTATCCTATCGTATCATCTATCCTATCCTATCTCTAATCCTATCCTATCCTCTATCCTATCCTATCCTCTATCCTATCCTATTCTCTATCCTATCATATCCTCAATCCTATCCTATCCTCTATCCTATTCTATCCTCTATAATATCGTATCCTCCAACCTATAATATCATATATCCTACCCGATCCTGTATCCAATACTATCCTCAATCCTATCCTATCCTCTATCCTATAATATCCTCTCTCCTATAATATCCTCTATCCTATTCTCTATCATATCCTATCGTCTATCCTATCCTATCCTATCCTATCCTCTATCCCATAATATCCTCAATCCTATCCAATCCTCTATCCTATCCTCGATCCTGTCCAATTCGCTATCCTATCCCCTATCCTATCCTATCATCTATCCTACCCTATCTCCAATCCTATCCTATCCTCTATCCTATCCTATCCTCTATCTTATCCTATCCTCTATCCTATCCTATCCTCTATCCTATCCTATCCTATCCTATCCTCTATCCCATGATATCCACAATCCTATCCAATCATCTATCCTATCCTCTATCCTATCCGATCCTCTATCCTATCCTATCATCTATCCTATCCTATCTACAATCCTATCCTATCCTCTATCCCATCCTATCCTCTATCCTATCCTATTCTTTATCCTATCATATCCTCAATCCTATCCTATCCTCTATACTATCCTATCCTCTATAATATCGTATCCTCCAACCTATAATATCATGTATCCTACCCGATTCTGTATCCAATACTATCCTCAATTCTATCCTATCCTCTATCCTATAATATCCTCTCTCCTATAATATCCTCTATCCTATCCTCTATCCGATCCTATCGTCAATCCTGTCAAATCCTCTATCATATCCTATCGTCTATCCTATCCTATCCTATCCTATCCTATCCTCTATCCCATAATATCCTCAATCCTATCCAATCCTCTATCCTATCCTCTATCCTGTCCAATTCTCTATCCTATCCTCTATCCTATCCTATCCTATCCTCTATCCTATCCTATTCTCTATATTATCTTATCCTCTATCCTATCCTACCCGCTATCCTATCCTATCCTCTATCGTATCGTATCCTCTGTCCTATCCTATCCTCTATCCTATCATATCCTCTATCCTATCCAATCCCCTATCCTATCGTCTATCCTATCCTATCCTCTATAATATCGTATCCTCCATCCTATAATAACATATATCCTATCCTATCCTCTATCGTATCGTATCCTCAATCCTATCCAATTCTCTATCCTACCCTCTATCCTAGCCTATCCTCTATCGTATCGTATCCTCTATCCCATCCAATTCTCTATCCTACCCTCTATCCTATCCTATCCTCTATCGTATCGTATCCTCTATCCTATCCAATCCTCTATCCTATCATCTATCCTATCCTATCCCCTATCCTATCCTATCCTCTATCCTAGCCTATCATATCCTCTATCCTATCCTATCCTATCCTCTATCCTATCCTATCCTCTATCCTATCTTATCCTCTATACTATCCTGTACTCTATCCTATCCTATCCTCTATCCTACCCGATCCTTAATCCTTTCCTATCCTCTATCCTATCCTATCCTCAATCCTATCCTATCCTCAATCCTATCCTATCCTCAATCCTATCCTATCCTCTATCCTAGCCTATCATATCCTCTATCCTATCCTATCCTCTATCCTATCCTATCCTATATCCTATACTATCCTCTATCCTATCATATCCTCTATCCTATCCAATCCCCTATCCTATCGTCTATCCTATCCTATCCTCTATAATATCGTATCCTCCATCCTATAGTATCATATATCCTATCCTATCCTCTATCCTATCCTATCCACTATCCTATCCTATCCTCCACCCTATCCTATCCTCTATCTTATCCTATCCTCTACCCTATCCTATCCTCTATCCTATCCTATCCTCTATCCTATCCTATCCTATCCTCTGTCCTATTGTATCCTCTATCCTATCCTATGCTCTATCCTATCATATCCTCTATCCTATCCAATCCCCTATCCTATCGACTATCCTATCCTATCCTCTATAATATCGTATGCTCCATCCTATAATATCATATATCCTATACTATCCTCTATCGTATCGTATCCTCTATCCTATCCAATTCTCTATCCTACCCTCTATCCTAGCCCTTCTCTATCGTATGGTATCCTCTATCCTCTCCAATCCTCTATCCTATCCAATCCTCTATCCTATCATATCCTCAATCCTATCCTATCCTCTATCCTATCCTATCCTCTATCGTATCGTATCCTCTATCCTATCCAATCCTCTATCCTACCCTCTATCCTATCCTATCCTCTATCGTATCGTATCCTCTATCCTATCCAATCCTCTAACCTATCATCTATCCTATCCTATCCTCTATGCAATCCTATCCTCTATCCTTTCCTATTCTCTATCCTATCCTATCCTCTATCCTGTCCTATCCTCCATCCTATCCTATTCTCTATCCTATCCTATCCTCTATCCTATCCTATCCTCTATCTTATCCTATCCTCTACCCTATCGTATCCTCTATCTTATCCTATCCTCTACCCTATCCTATCCTCTATCCTATACTATCCTCTATAATATCGTATCCTCCATCCTATAATATCATATATCCTATCCTATCCTCTATCCTGTCCTATCCTCCATCCTATCCTATTCTCTATATCATCCTATCATCTATCCTATCCTATCCTCTATCCTATCCTGTCCTCTATCCTATCCTATCCTCTATCCTATCCTATCCTATCCTATCCTCTATCATATCCTATCCTCTATACTATCTTATCCCCTATCCTATCCTATCCTCTATCCTATCCTATCCTGTATCCTATCCTTTCCTCTATCCTATATTATCCTCTATCCTATCCTATCCTCTATCCTATCCTATCCTCTATCCTATCCTATCCTCTATCCTATCCTATCCTATCCTATCCTCTATCCCATGATATCCACAATCCTATCCAATCATCTATCCTATCCTCTATCCTATCCGATCCTCTATCCTATCCTATCATCTATCCTATCCTATCTACAATCCTATCCTATCCTCTATCCCATCCTATCCTCTATCCTATCCTATTCTTTATCCTATCATATCCTCAATCCTATCCTATTCTCTATACTATCCTATCCTCTATAATATCGTATCCTCCAACCTATAATATCATGTATCCTACCCGATTCTGTATCCAATACTATCCTCAATTCTATCCTATCCTCTATCCTATAATATCCTCTCTCCTATAATATCCTCTATCCTATCCTCTATCCGATCCTATCGTCAATCCTATCCTATCCTATCCTATCCTATCCTCTATCCCATAATATCCTCAATCCTATCCAATCCTCTATCCTATCCTCTATCCTGTCCAATTCTCTATCCTATCCTCTATCCTATCCTATCCTATCCTCTATCCTATCCTATTCTCTATATTATCTTATCCTCTATCCTATCCTACCCTCTATCCTATCCTATCCTCTATCGTATCGTATCCTCTATCCTATCCAATCCTCTATCCTGTCATCTATCCTATCCTATCCTCTATGCTATCCTATCCTATCCTATCCTCTATCCTATCCTATCCTCTGTCCTATCCTATCCTCTGTCCTATCCTATCCTCTATCCTATCATATCCTCTATCCTATCCAATCCCCTATCCTATCGTCTATCCTATCCTATCCTCTATAATATCGTATCCTCCATCCTATAATAACATATATCCTATCCTATCCTCTATCGTATCGTATCCTCTATCCCATCCAATTCTCTATCCTACCCTCTATCCTATCCTATCCTCTATCGTATCGTATCCTCTATCCTATCCAATCCTCTATCCTATCATCTATCCTATCCTATCCCCTATCCTATCCTATCCTCTATCCTAGCCTATCATATCCTCTATCCTATCCTATCCTATCCTCTATCCTATCCTATCCTCTATCCTATCTTATCCTCTATACTATCCTGTACTCTATCCTATCCTATCCTCTATCCTACCCGATCCTTAATCCTTTCCTATCCTCTATCCTATCCTATCCTCAATCCTATCCTATCCTCAATCCTATCCTATCCTCAATCCTATCGTATCCTCTATCCTAGCCTATCATATCCTCTATCCTATCCTATCCTCTATCCTATCCTATCCTATATCCTATACTATCCTCTATCCTATCATATCCTCTATCCTATCCAATCCCCTATCCTATCGTCTATCCTATCCTATCCTCTATAATATCGTATCCTCCATCCTATAATATCATATATCCTATCGTATCCTCTATCGTATCGTATCCTCTATCCTATCCAATTCTCTATCCTACCCTCTATCCTAGCCTATCCTCTATCGTATGGTATCCGCTATCCTATCCAATCCTATATCCTATCATCTATCCTATCCTATCATCAATCCTATCCTATACTCTACGGTATTCTATTCTCTATCCTATCCTATCCTCTATCCTATCCTATCTTCTATCCTATCCTATCCTCTATCCTCTCCTATCTACTATCCTATCCTATTCTCTATATTATCTTATCCTCTATACTATCCTCTACTCTATTCTACCCTATCCTCTATCTTATCCTATCCTCTACCCTATCCTATCCTCTATCTTATCCTATCCTCTACCCTATCCTTTCCTCTATCCTATACTATCCTCTATAATATCGTATCCTCCATCCTATAGTATCATATATCCTATCCTATCCTCTATCCTATCCTATCCACTATCCTATCCTATCCTCCACCCTATCCTATCCTCTATCTTATCCTATCCTCTACCCTATCCTATCCTCTATCCTATCCTATCCTCTATCCCATCCTATCCTATCCTCTGTCCTATTGTATCCTCTATCCTATCCTATGCTCTATCCTATCATATCCTCTATCCTATCCAATCCCCTATCCTATCGTCTATCCTATCCTATCCTCTATAATATCGTATGCTCCATCCTATAATATCATATATCCTATACTATCCTCTATCGTATCGTATCCTCTATCCTATCCAATTCTCTATCCTACCCTCTATCCTAGCCCTTCTCTATCGTATGGTATCCTCTATCCTCTCCAATCCTCTATCCTATCCAATCCTCTATCCTATCATCTATCCTATCCTATCCTCAATCCTATCCTATCCTCTATCGTATTCTATTCTCTATCCTATCCTATCTCCAATCCTATCCTCTCCTCTATCCTATCATATCCTCAATCCTATCCTATCCTCTATCCTATCCTATCCTCTATCGTATCGTATCCTCTATCCTATCCAATCCTCTATCCTACCCTCTATCCTATCCTATCCTCTATCGTATCGTATCCTCTATCCTATCCAATCCTCTAACCTATCATCTATCCTATCCTATCCTCTATGCAATCCTATCCTCTATCCTTTCCTATTCTCTATCCTATCCTATCCTCTATCCTGTCCTATCCTCCATCCTATCCTATTCTCTATATTATCCTATCATCTATCCTATCCTATCCTCTATCCTATCCTGTCCTCTATCCTATCCTATCCTCTATCCTATCCTATCCTCTATCTTATCCTATCCTCTACCCTATCGTATCCTCTATCTTATCCTATCCTCTACCCTATCCTATCCTCTATCCTATACTATCCTCTATAATATCGTATCCTCCATCCTATAATATCATATATCCTATCCTATCCTCTATCCTGTCCTATCCTCCATCCTATCCTATTCTCTATATTATCCTATCATCTATCCTATCCTATCCTCTATCCTATCCTGTCCTCTATCCTATCCTATCCTCTATCCTATCCTATCCTATCCTATCCTCTATCCTATCCTATCCTCTATACTATCTTATCCCCTATCCTATCCTATCCTCTATCCTATCCTATCCTGTATCCTATCCTTTCCTCTATCCTATATTATCCTCTATCCTATCCTATCCTCTATCCTATCCTATCCTCTATGCTATACTATTCTCTATCCTATCCTATCCTCTATCCTATCCTATCCTATCCTCTATCCTATCCCATCCTATCCTATCCTCTATTCTATCCTCTATCCTATCCTCTATCCTGTCCTATCCTCTATCCTATCCTATCCTCTATCTTATTATATCCTCTACCCTATCCTATCCTCTATCTTATCCTATCCTCTACCCTATCCTATCCTCTATCCTATACTATCCTCTATAATATCGTATCCTCCATCCTATCCTATCCTTCATCCTATCCTATCCTCTATCCTATCCTATCCTCTATCCCATTCTATCCTCTATCCTCTCCTATTGTTTATCCTATCACATCCTCAATCCTATCCTATCCTCTATCCTATCCTATCTTCTATCGTATCGTATCCTCTATCCTACCCTCTATACTATCCTATTGTCTATCGTATCGTATCCTCTATTCTATCCAATCCTCTATCCTATCATCTATCCTATCCTATCCAACCCTATCATCTATCCCATAATATCCTCAATCCTATCCAATCCTCTAACCTATCCTCTATCCTATCCTCAATCCTATCCTATCCTCTATCCTATCCTATCCTCTCTCCTATCTTATCCTCTATCCTATCCTATCCTGTATCCTATCCTATCCTATCTTCTATCCCATAATATCCTCAATCCTATCCAATCCTGTACCCTATTCTCTATCCTATCCTATCCTCTATCCTATCCTCTATCCTTACCTATCTCCAATCCTATCCTATCCTCTATCCTATCCTATCCTCTATCCTATCCTATTCTCTATCCTATCATATCCTCAATCCTATCCTATCCTCTATCCTATCCTATCCTCTCTCCTATCTTATCCTCTATCCTATCCTATCCTGTATCCTATCCTATCCTATCTTCTATCCCATAATATCCTCAATCCTATCCAATCCTGTATCCTATTCTCTATCCTATCCTATCCTCTATCCTATCCTCTATCCTTACCTATCTCCAATCCTATCCTATCCTCTATCCTATCCTATCCTCTATCCTATCCTATTCTCTATCCTATCATATCCTCAATCCTATCCTATCCTCTATCCTATCCTATCCTCTATCCTATCCTATCCTCTGTCCTATCCTATCCTCTATCCTATCCTATCCTCTATCCTATCCTATCATATCCTCTATCCTATCCTATTCTCTATTCTATCCTATACTCTATCCTTTCCTATCCTCTATCCTATCCTACCGTCTATCCTATCCTATCCTCTTTCCTATCCTATCCTCTATCCTATCCTATCCTATCCTCTATCTCATAATATACTCAATCCTATCCAATCTTCTATCCTATCCTCTATCCTATCCAATCCCCTATCGTATCCTGTATCCCATCCTATCATCTATCCTATCCTATCCTATCCCCTATCCTATCCTATCCTCAATCCTATCCTATCCTCTATCCTATACTATCCTCTATCCTATCCTATTCACTATCCTATCCAATCCTCTATCCTATCCAATCCTCTATCCTATCCAATCCTCTATCCTATCCAATCCTCTATCCTATCCAATCCTCTATCCTATTCTATCCTATACTCTATCCTATTCAATCGTCTATCGTATCCTCTATCCTATTATATCCTCTATAATATCCTATCCTCTATCCTTTCCTATCCTCAATCCTATCCTACCATCTATCCTATCCTATCCAACCCTATCCTCTATCCCATAATATCCTCAATCATATCCTCTATCCTATCGTCTATCCTATCCTATCCTCTATCCTATCCTATCCTATCCGCAATCCTATCCTATCCTCTATCCTATCCTATCCTCTATCATATCCTGTCCTCTATTCTATCCTAACCTCTATCCTATCCTATCCTCTATCCTATCCTATCCTCTATCCTATCCTATTCTCTATCGTATCCTATCCTCTATCCTATCCTATCCTCTATCCTATCCTATCGTATCCTCTATCCGATCCTATTATCTATCCTATCCTATCCTCTATCCTATCCTGTCCTCTATTCTATCCTAACCTCTATCCTATCCTACCTCTATCCTATCCTATCCTCTATCCTATAATATCATTTATCCTAGCATCTATCCTATACTATACTCTACCCTATCCTATCCTATATCCTATCCTATCCTCTATCCTATCCTATCCTCTATCTTATCCTATCCTCTATCCTATAATATCCTTTATCCTAGCATCTATCCTATACTATCCTCTACCCTATCCTATCCTCTATCCTATCCTATCCTCTATAATATCCTATCCTCTATCCTATCCAATCCCCTATCGTATCCTGTATCCCATCCTATCCTCTATCCTATCCTATATTCTATCCTATCCTATCCTCAAACCTATCCTATCCTGTATCCTATATTATCCTCTACCCTATCCTATCCTCTATCCTATCTTATCCCCTATCCTATCCTATCCTCTATCCTATCCTATCCTATCCTATCCTCTATCCTATCCTATCCTCTATCCTATCCTATCCTCTATCCTATTCTATCCTCTATAATATCGTATCCTCCAACCTATAATATCATATATCCTACCCGATCCTGTATCCAATACTATCCTCAATGCTATCCTATCCTCTATCCTATAGTATCCTCTCTCCTATAATATCCTCTATCCTATTCTCTATCCTATCCTATCGTCAATCCAGTCAAATCCTCTATCATATCCTATCGTCTATCCTATCCTATCCTATCCTATCCTCTATCCTATCCTATCCTCTATCATATCCTGTCCTCTATTCTATCCTAACCTCTATCCTATCCTATCCTCTATCCTATCCTATCCTCTATCCTATCCTATTCTCTATCCTATAATATCCTTTATCCTAGCATCTATCCTATACTATCCTCTACCCTATCCTATCCTCTATCCTATCCTATCCTCTATCCTATCCTATCCTTTATCCTATCTCGTCCCTTATCCTATCCTATCCTCTATTCTATCCTAACCTCTATCCTATCCTACCTCTATCCTATCCTATCCTCTATCCTATCCTATCGTATCCTCTATCCGATCCTATTATCTATCCTATCCTATCCTCTATCCTATCCTATCCTCTATCCTATCCTATCCTCTATCCTATCCTATCCTCTATCCTATCCTATCGTATCCTCTATCCGATCCTATTATCTATCCTATCCTATCCTCTATCCTATCCTGTCCTCTATTCTATCCTAACCTCTATCCTATCCTACCTCTATCCTATCCTATCCTCTATCCTATCCTATCGTATCCTCTATCCGATCCTATTATCTATCCTATCCTATCCTCTATCCTATCCTATCCTCTATCCTATCCTATCCTCTATCCTATCCTATCCTCTATCCTATCCTATCCTTTATCCTATCCTATCCTCTATCCTATAATATCCTTTATCCTAGAATCTATCCTATACTATCCTCTACCCTATCCTATCCTCTATCCTATCCTATCCTCTATCCTATCCTATCCTTTATCCTATCTCGTCCCTTATCCTATCCTATCCTCTATCCTATCCTATCCTCTATCGTATCGTATCCTCTATCCCATCCAATTCTCTATCCTACCCTCTATCCTATCCTACCCTCTATCCTATACTATCCTCTATAATATCGTATCCTCCATCCTATAATATCATATATCCTATCCTATCCTCTATCCTATCCTATCCTCTATCCTATCCTATCCTCTATCCTATCCTATCCTCTATCCTATCCTATCCTCTATCCTATCCTATCCTCTATCCTATCCTATCCTCTATCCTATCCTATCCTCTATCCTACCCTATATCCTATCCTACCCTCTATCCTATACTATCCTCTATAATATCGTATCCTCCATCCTATAATATCATATATCCTATCCTATCCTCTATCCTATCCTATCCTCTATCCTATCCTATCCTCTATCCTACCCTATCCTCTATCCTATCCTATCCTCTATCCTATCCTATCCTCTATCCTATCCTATCCTCTATCCTATTATATCCTCTATCCTATCCTATCCTATCCTATCCTCTATCCCATAATATCCTCAATCCTATTCAATTCTCTATCCTACCCTCTATCCTATCCTATCCTCTATCGTATCGTATCCTCTATCCTATCCAATCCTCTATCCTATCATCTATCCTATCCTATCCTCAATCCTATCCTATCCTCTATCCTATTCAATCCTCTATCCTATCCTATCCTCTGCCCTATCCCATCCTCTATCCTATCCTATCCTCTATCGTATCGTATCCTCTATCCCATCCTATTCTCTATCCTACCCTCTATCCTATCCTACCCTCTATCCTATAATATCATATATCCTATCCTATCCTCTATCCTATCCTATCCTCTATCCTATCCTATCCTCTATCCTATCCTATCCTCTATCCTATCCTATCCTCTATCCTATCCTATCCTCTATCCTATCCTATCCTCTATCCTATCCTATCCTCTATCCTATTATATCCTCTATCCTATCCTATCCTATCCTATCCTCTATCCCATAATATCCTCCATCCTATTCAATTCTCTATCCTACCCTCTATCCTATTCTATCCTCTATCGTATCGTATCCTCTATCCTATCCAATCCTCTATCCTATCATCTATCCTATCCTATCCTCAATCCTATCCTATCCTCTATCCTATTCAATCCTCTATCCTATCCTATCCTCTGTCCTATCCCATCCTCTATCCTATCCTATCCTCTATCGTATCGTATCCTCTATCCCATCCAATTCTCTATCCTACCCTCTATCCTATCCTATCCTCTATCGTATCGTATCCTCTATCCTATCCAATCCTCTATCCTATCATCTATCCTATCCTATCCTCAATCCTATCCTATCGTCTATCCTATTCTATTCTCTATACTATCCTATCCTCTATCCTATCCTATCCTCTATCCTGTCCTATCCTCTATCCTATCATATATCCTATCCTATCCTCTATCGTATCGTATCCTCTATCCTATCCAATTCTCTATCCTACCGTCTATCCTAGCCTATCCTCTATCGTATGGTATCCTCTACCCTATATTATCCTCTGTCCTATCCTATCCTCTATCCTATCCTATCCTCTATCCTATCCTATCCTCTATCCTATAATATCCTTTATCCTAGCATCTATCCTATACTATCCTCTACCCTATCCTATCCTCTATCCTATCCTATCCTCTATCCTATCCTATCCTTTATCCTATCTCGTCCCTTATCCTATCCTATCCTCTATCTTATCCAATCGTCTATCGTATCCTCTATCCTATCCTATCCTCTATAATATCCTATCCTCTATCCTATCCTATTCTCTATATTATCTTGTCCTCTATACTATCCTGTACTCTATTCTATCCTATCCTCTATCTTATCCTATCCCCTACCCTATCCTATCCTCTATCCTATACTATCCTCTATAATATCGTATCCTCCATCCTATAGTATCATATATTCTATCCTATCCTCTATCCTATCCTATCCTCTATCCTATCCTATCCTCTATCCTATCCTATCCTCTATCCTATCGTATCCTCTGTCCTATCCTATCCTCTATCCTATCCTATCCTCTATCGTATCGTATCCTCTATCCTATCCAATTCTCTATCCTACCCTATATCCTATCCTACCCTCTATCCTATACTATCCTCTATAATATCGTATCCTCCATCCTATAATATCATATATCCTATCCTATCCTCTATCCTATCCTATCCTCTATCCTATCCTATCCTCTATCCTATCCTATCCTCTATCCTATCCTATCCTCTATCCTATCCTATCCTCTATCCTATCCTATCCTCTATCCTATTATATCCTCTATCCTATCCTATCCTATCCTATCCTCTATCCCATAATATCCTCAATCCTATTCAATTCTCTATCCTACCCTCTATCCTATCCTATCCTCTATCGTATCGTATCCTCTATCCTATCCAATCCTCTATCCTATCATCTATCCTATCCTATCCTCAATCCTATCCTATCCTCTATCCCATAATATCCTCAATCCTATTCAATTCTCTATCCTACCCTCTATCCTATCCTATCCTCTACCGTATCGTATCCTCTATCCTATCCAATCCTCTATCCTATCATCTATCCTATCCTATCCTCTATCGTATCGTATCCTCTATCCTATCCAATCCTCTATCCTATCATCTATCCTATCCTATCCTCAATCCTATCCTATCCTCTATCCTATTCTATTCTCTATACTATCCTATCCTCTATCCTATCCTATCCTCTATCCTGTCCTATCCTCTATCCTATCATATATCCTATCCTATCCTCTATCGTATCGTGTCCTCTATCCTATCCAATTCTCTATCCTACCGTCTATCCTAGCCTATCCTCTATCGTATGGTATCCTCTATCCTATATTATCCTCTATCCTATCCTATCCTCTATCCTATCCTATCCTCTATCCTATCCTATCCTCTATCCTATCATATCCTCTATCATATCCTATCCTCTATCCTGTCCTATCCTCTATCCTATCCTATTCTCTATATTATCTTGTCCTCTATACTATCCTGTACTCTATTCTATCCTATCCTCTATCTTATCCTATCTTCTATCCTATCCTCTTCTCTATATTATCTTGTCCTCTATACTATCCTGTACTCTATTCTATCCTATCCTCTATCTTATCCTATCCCCTACCCTATCCTATCCTCTATCCTATACTATCCTCTATAATATCGTATAGTCCATCCTATAGTATCGTATATTCTATCCTATCTTCTATCCTATCCTATCCTTTATCCTATCCTATCCTCTATCCCATCCTATCCTCTACCCTATCCTATCCTCTACCCTATCCTATCCTCTATCCTATCCTATCCTCTATCCTATCCTATCCTCTATCCTATCCTATCCTCTATCCTATTATATCCTCTATCCTATCCTATCCTATCCTATCCTCTATCCCATAATATCCTCAATCCTATTCAATTCTCTATCCTACCCTCTATCCTATCCTATCCTCTATCGTATCGTATCCTCTATCCTATCCAATCCTCTATCCTATCATCTATCCTATCCTATCCTCAATCCTATCCTATCCTCTATCCTATTCAATCCTCTATCCTATCCTATCCTCTGTCCTATCCCATCCTCTATCCTATCCTATCCTCTATCGTATCGTATCCTCTATCCCATCCAATTCTCTATCCTACCCTCTATCCTATCCTATCCTCTATCGTATCGTATCCTCTATCCTATCCAATCCTCTATCCTATCATCTATCCTATCCTATCCTCAATCCTATCCTATCCTCTATCCTATTCTATTCTCTATCCTATCCTATCCTCTATCCTATCCTATCCTCTATCCTGTCCTATCCTCTATCCTATCATATATCCTATCCTATCCTCTATCCTATCCTATCCTCTATCCTATCCTATCCTCTATCCTATCCTATTCTCTATCCTATCCTATCCTTTATCCTATCCTATCCTCTATCCTATCCCATCCTCTATCCTATCCTATCCTCTATCCTATCCTATCCTATCCTATCCTCTATCCCATAATATCCTCAATCCTATCCAATCCTCTATCCTATCCTCTATCCTATCCAATCCTCTATCCTATCCTCTATCCTATCCTCTATCCTATCCTATCATCTATCCTATCCTATCTCCAATCCTATCCTATCCTCTATCCTATCCTATCCTCTATCCTATCCTATCCTCTATCCTATCCTATCCTGTATCCTATCCTATCCTATCTTCTATCCCATAATATCCTCAATCCTATCCAATCCTGTATCCTATTCTCTATCCTATCCTATCCTCTATCCTATCCTCTATCCTTACCTATCTCCAATCCTATCCTATCCTCTTTCCTATCGAATCCTCTATCCTATCCTATCCTATCCTCTATCTCATAATATACTAAATCCTATCCAATCTTCTATCCTATCCTCTATCCTATCCAATCCCCTATCGTATACTGTATCCCATCCTATCCTCTATCCTATCCTATCCTATCCCCTATCCTATCCTATCCTCAATCCTATCCTATCCTCTATCCTATACTATCCTCTATCCTATCCTATTCACTATCCTATCCAATCCTCTATCCTATCCAATCCTCTATCCTATCCAATCCTCTATCCTATCCAATCCTCTATCCTATCCAATCCTCTATCCTATTCTATCCTATACTCTATCCTATTCAATCGTCTATCGTATCCTCTATCCTATTATATCCTCTATAATATCCTATCCTCTATCCTTTCCTATCCTCAATCCTATCCTACCATCTATCCTATCCTATCCTCCATCCTATCCTGTCCTCTATCCTATCCAATTCTCTATCTTACCCTCTATCCTATCCTATCCAACCCTATCCTCTATCCCATAATATCCTCAATCATATCCTCTATCCTATCGTCTATTCTATCCTATCCTCTATCCTATCCTATCCTATCCGCAATCCTATCCTATCCTCTATCCTATCCTATCCTCTATCATATCCTGTCCTCTATTCTATCCTAACCTCTATCCTATCCTATCCTCTATCCTATCCTATCCTCTATCCTATCCTATTCTCTATCGTATCCTATCCTCTATCCTATCCTATCCTCCATCCTATCCTATCGTATCCTCTATCCGATCCTATTATCTATCCTATCCTATCCTCTATCCTATCCTGTCCTCTATTCTATCCTAACCTCTATCCTATCCTACCTCTATCCTATCCTATCCTCTATCCTATAATATCATTTATCCTAGCATCTATCCTATACTATACTCTACCCTATCCTATCCTATATCCTATCCTATCCTCTATCCTATCCTATCCTCTATCTTATCCTATCCTCTATCCTATAATATCCTTTATCCTAGCATCTATCCTATACTATACTCTACCCTATCCTATCCTCTATCCTATCCTATCCTCTATAATATCCTATCCTCTATCCTATCCAATCCCCTATCGTATCCTGTATCCCATCCTATCCTCTATCCTATCCTATATTCTATCCTATCCTATCCTCAAACCTATCCTATCCTGTATCCTATATTATCCTCTCCCCTATCCTATCCTCTATCCTATCTTATCCCCTATCCTATCCTATCCTCTATCCTATCCTATCCTATCCTATCCTCTATCCTATCCTATCCTCTATCCTATCCTATCCTCTATCCTATTCTATCCTCTATAATATCGTATCCTCCAACCTATAATATCATATATCCTACCCGATCCTGTATCCAATACTATCCTCAATCCTATCCTATCCTCTATCCTATAATATCCTCTCTCCTATAATATCCTCTATCCTATTCTCTATCCTATCCTATCGTCAATCCTGTCAAATCCTCTATCATATCCTATCGTCTATCCTATCCTATCCTATCCTATCCTCTATCCTATCCTATCCTCTATCATATCCTGTCCTCTATTCTATCCTAACCTCTATCCTATCCTATCCTCTATCCTATCCTATCCTCTATCCTATCCTATTCTCTATCGTATCCTATCCTCTATCCTATCCTATCCTCTATCCTATCCTATCGTATCCTCTATCCGATCCTATTATCTATCCTATCCTATCCTCTATCCTATCCTGTCCTCTATTCTATCCTAACCTCTATCCTATCCTACCTCTATCCTATCCTATCCTCTATCCTATCCTATCGTATCCTCTATCCGATTCTATTATCTATCCTATCCTATCCTCTATCCTATCCTATCCTCTATCCTATCCTATCCTCTATCCTATCCTATCCTCTATCCTATCCTATCCTCTATCCTATCCTATCCTCTATCCTATAATATCCTTTATCCTAGCATCTATCCTATACTATCCTCTAACCTATCCTATCCTCTATCCTATCCTATCCTCTATCCTATCCTATCCTTTATCCTATCTCGTCTCTTATCCTATCCTATCCTCTATCCTATCCTATCCTCTATCGTATCGTATCCTCTATCCCATCCAATTCTCTATCCTACCCTCTATCCTATCCTACCCTCTATCCTATACTATCCTCTATAATATCGTATCCTTCATCCTATAATATCATATATCCTATCCTATCCTCTATCCTATCCTATCCTCTATCCTATCCTATCCTCTATCCTATCCTATCCTCTATCCTATCCTATCCTCTATCCTATCCTATCCTCTATCCTATCCTATCCTCTATCCTACCCTATATCCTATCCTACCCTCTATCCTATACTATCCTCTGTAATATCGTATCCTCCATCCTATAATATCATATATCCTATCCTATCCTCTATCCTATCCTATCCTCTATCCTATCCTATCCTCTATCCTATCCTATCCTCTATCCTATCCTATCCTCTATCCTATCCTATCCTCTATCCTATCCTATCCTCTATCCTATCCTATCCTCTATCCTATCCTATCCTCTATCCTATCCTATCCTCTATCCTATCCTATCCTCTATCCTATCCTATCCTCTATCCTATTATATCCTCTATCCTATCCTATCCTATCCTATCCTCTATCCCATAATATCCTCAATCCTATTCAATTCTCTATCCTACCCTCTATCCTATCCTATCCTCTATCGTATAGTATCCTCTATCCTATCCAATCCTCTATCCTATCATCTATCCTATCCTATCCTCAATCCTATCCTATCCTCTATCCTATTCAATCCTCTATCCTATCCTATCCTCTGCCCTATCCCATCCTCTATCCTATCCTATCCTCTATCGTATCGTATCCTCTATCCCATCCAATTCTCTATCCTACCCTCTATCCTATCCTACCCTCTATCCTATACTATCCTCTATAATATCGTATCCTCCATCCTATAATATCATATATCCTATCCTATCCTCTATCCTATCCTATCCTCTATCCTATCCTATCCTCTATCCTATCCTATCCTCTATCCTATCCTATCCTCTATCCTATCCTATCCTCTATCCTATCCTATCCTCTATCCTATCCTATCCTCTATCCTATCCTATCCTCTATCCTATCCTATCCTCTATCCTATTATATCCTCTATCCTATCCTATCCTATCCTATCCTCTATCCCATAATATCCTCCATCCTATTCAATTCTCTATCCTACCCTCTATCCTATTCTATCCTCTATCGTATCGTATCCTCTATCCTATCCAATCCTCTATCCTATCATCTATCCTATCCTATCCTCAATCCTATCCTATCCTCTATCCTATTCAATCCTCTATCCTATCCTATCCTCTGTCCTATCCCATCCTCTATCCTATCCTATCCTCTATCGTATCGTATCCTCTATCCCATCCAATTCTCTATCCTACCCTCTATCCTATCCTATCCTCTATCGTATCGTATCCTCTATCCTATCCAATCCTCTATCCTATCATCTATCCTATCCTATCCTCAATCCTATCCTATCGTCTATCCTATTCTATTCTCTATACTATCCTATCCTCTATCCTATCCTATCCTCTATCCTGTCCTATCCTCTATCCTATCATATATCCTATCCTATCCTCTATCCTATCCTATCCTCTATCCTATCCTATCCTCTATCCTATCCTATCCTCTATCCTATAATATCCTTTATCCTAGCATCTATCCTATACTATCCTCTACCCTATCCTATCCTCTATCCTATCGTATCCTCTATCCTATCCTATCCTTTATCCTATCTCGTCCCTTATCCTATCCTATCCTCTATCCTATCCAATCGTCTATCGTATCCTCTATCCTATCCTATCCTCTATAATATCCTATCCTCTATCCTATCCTATTCTCTATATTATCTTGTCCTCTATACTATCCTGTACTCTATTCTATCCTATCCTCTATCTTATCCTATCCCCTACCCTATCCTATCCTCTATCCTATACTATCCTCTATAATATCGTATCCTCCATCCTATAGTATCATATATTCTATCCTATCCTCTATCCTATCCTATCCTCTATCCTATCCTATCCTCTATCCTATCGTATCCTCTGTCCTATCCTATCCTCTATCCTATCCTATCCTCTATTGTATCGTATCCTCTATCCTATCCAATTCTCTATCCTACCCTATATCCTATCCTACCCTCTATCCTATACTATCCTCTATAATATCGTATCCTCCATCCTATAATATCATATATCCTATCCTATCCTCTATCCTATCCTATCCTCTATCCTATCCTATCCTCTATCCTATCCTATCCTCTATCCTATCCTATCCTCTATCCTATCCTATCCTCTATCCTATCCTATCCTCTATCCTATCCTATCCTCTATCCTATCCTATCCTCTATCCTATTATATCCTCTATCCTATCCTATCCTATCCTATCCTCTATCCCATAATATCCTCAATCCTATTCAATTCTCTATCCTACCCTCTATCCTATCCTATCCTCTATCGTATCGTATCCTCTATCCTATCCAATCCTCTATCCTATCATCTATCCTATCCTATCCTCAATCCTATCCTATCCTCTATCCCATAATATCCTCAATCCTATTCAATTCTCTATCCTACCCTCTATCCTATCCTATCCTCTACCGTATCGTATCCTCTATCCTATCCAATCCTCTATCCTATCATCTATCCTATCCTATCCTCTATCGTATCGTATCCTCTATCCTATCCAATCCTCTATCCTATCATCTATCCTATCCTATCCTCAATCCTATCCTATCCTCTATCCTATTCTATTCTCTATACTATCCTATCCTCTATCCTATCCTATCCTCTATCCTGTCCTATCCTCTATCCTATCATATATCCTATCCTATCCTCTATCGTATCGTATCCTCTATCCTATCCAATTCTCTATCCTACCGTCTATCCTAGCCTATCCTCTATCGTATGGTATCCTCTATCCTATATTATCCTCTGTCCTATCCTATCCTCTATCCTATCCTATCCTCTATCCTATCCTATCCTCTATCCTATCATATCCTCTATCATATCCTATCCTCTATCCTGTCCTATCCTCTATCCTATCCTATTCTCTATATTATCTTGTCCTCTATACTATCCTGTACTCTATTCTATCCTATCCTCTATCTTATCCTATCTTCTATCCTATCCTCTTCTCTATATTATCTTGTCCTCTATACTATCCTGTACTCTATTCTATCCTATCCTCTATCTTATCCTATCCCCTACCCTATCCTATCCTCTATCCTATACTATCCTCTATAATATCGTATCCTCCATCCTATAGTATCGTATATTCTATCCTATCTTCTATCCTATCCTATCCTTTATCCTATCCTATCCTCTATCCCATCCTATCCTCTACCCTATCCTATCCTCTACCCTATCCTATCCTCTATCCTATCCTATCCTCTATCCTATCCTATCCTCTATCCTATCCTATCCTCTATCCTATTATATCCTCTATCCTATCCTATCCTATCCTATCCTCTATCCCATAATATCCTCAATCCTATTCAATTCTCTATCCTACCCTCTATCCTATCCTATCCTCTATCGTATCGTATCCTCTATCCTATCCAATCCTCTATCCTATCATCTATCCTATCCTATCCTCAATCCTATCCTATCCTCTATCCTATTCAATCCTCTATCCTATCCTATCCTCTGTCCTATCCCATCCTCTATCCTATCCTATCCTCTATCGTATCGTATCCTCTATCCCATCCAATTCTCTATCCTACCCTCTATCCTATCCTATCCTCTATCGTATCGTATCCTCTATCCTATCCAATCCTCTATCCTATCATCTATCCTATCCTATCCTCAATCCTATCCTATCCTCTATCCTATTCTATTCTCTATCCTATCCTATCCTCTATCCTATCCTATCCTCTATCCTGTTTTATCCTCTATCCTATCATATATCCTATCCTATCCTCTATCCTATCCTATCCTCTATCCTATCCTATCCTCTATCCTATCCTATTCTCTATCCTATCCTATCCTTTATCCTATCCTATCCTCTATCCTATCCCATCCTCTATCCTATCCTATCCTCTATCCTATCCTATCCTATCCTATCCTCTATCCCATAATATCCTCAATCCTATCCAATCCTCTATCCTATCCTCTATCCTATCCAATCCTCTATCCTATCCTCTATCCTATCCTGTATCCTATCCTATCCTCTATCCTATCCTATCCTCAATCCTGTCCCCTATCCTCTATCATATCCTATCCTGTATCCTATCTTATCCTCTATCCTATCCTATCCTCTATCCTATCCTATCCTCTATCCTATCCTATCCTCTATCCTATCCTATCCTGTATCCTATCATATCCTCAATCCTATCCTATCCTTTATCCTATCCTATCCTCTATCGTATACTATCCTCTATAATATCGTATCCTCCATCCTATAACATCATATATCCTATCCTATCCTCTATCCTATCCTATCCTCTATCCTATCCTATCGTCTATCTTATCCTATCCAATCCCCTATTCTATCGTCTATCCTATCCTATCCTCTATAATATCGTATCCTCCAACCTATAATATCATATATCCTATCCGATCCTGTATCCAATCCTATCCTCAATCCTATCCTATCCTCTATCCTATAATATCCTCTCTCCTATAATATCCTCTATCCTATCCTGTATCCTATCCTATCCTCTATCCTATCCTATCCTCAATCCTGTCCCCTATCCTCTATCATATCCTATCCTGTATCCTATCTTATCTTCTATCCTATCCTATCCTTTATCCTATCCTATCCTCTATGCCATCCTATCCTCTACCCTATCCTATCCTCTACCCTATCCTATCCTCTATCTTATCCTATCCTCTATCTTATCCAATTCTCTATCCTACCCTATATCCTATCCTACCCTCTATCCTATACTATCCTCTATAATATCGTATCCTCCATCCTATAATATCATATATCCTATCCTATCCTCTATCCTATCCTATCCTCTATCCTATCCTATCCTCTATCCTATCCTATCCTCTATCCTATCCTATCCTCTATCCTATCCTATCCTCTATCCTATCCTATCCTCTATCCTATCCTATCCTCTATCCTATCCTATCCTCTATCCTATTATATCCTCTATCCTATCCTATCCTATCCTATCCTCTATCCCATAATATCCTCAATCCTATTCAATTCTCTATCCTACCCTCTATCCTATCCTATCCTCTATCGTATCGTATCCTCTATCCTATCAAATCCTCTATCCTATCATCTATCCTATCCTATCCTCAATCCTATCCTATCCTCTATCCTATTCAATCCTCTATCCTATCCTATCCTCTGTCCTATCCCATCCTCTATCCTATCCTATCCTCTATCGTATCGTATCCTCTATCCCATCCAATTCTCTATCCTACCCTCTATCCTATCCTATCCTCTATACTATCCTATCCTCTATCCTATCCTATCCTATCCTATCCTCTATCCCATAATATCCTCAATCCTATCCAGTGCTCTATCCTATCCCATCCTCTATCCTATCCTATCCTCTATCCTATCCTATCCTCTATCCTATCCTATCCTCTATCCTATTATATCCTCTATCCTATCCTATCCTATCCTATCCTCTATCCCATAATATCCTCAATCCTATTCAATTCTCTATCCTACCCTCTATCCTATCCTATCCTCTATCGTATCGTATCCTCTATCCTATCCAATCCTCTATCCTATCATCTATCCTATCCTATCCTCAATCCTATCCTATCCTCTATCCTATTCAATCCTCTATCCTATCCTATCCTCTGTCCTATCCCATCCTCTATCCTATCCTATCCTCTATCGTATCGTATCCTCTATCCCATCCAATTCTCTATCCTACCCTCTATCCTATCCTATCCTCTATCGTATCGTATCCTCTATCCTATCCAATCCTCTATCCTATCATCTATCCTATCCTATCCTCAATCCTATCCTATCGTCTATCCTATTCTATTCTCTATACTATCCTATCCTCTATCCTATCCTATCCTCTATCCTGTCCTATCCTCTATCCTATCATACATCCTATCCTATCCTCTATCGTATCGTATCCTCTATCCTATCCAATTCTCTATCCTACCGTCTATCCTAGCCTATCCTCTATCGTATGGTATCCTCTATCCTATATTATCCTCTGTCCTATCCTATCCTCTATCCTATCCTATCCTCTATCCTATCCTATCCTCTATCCTATCCTATCCTCTATCCTATCCCATCCTCTATCCTATCCTATCCTCTATCCTATCCTATCCTATCCTATCCTCTATCCTATCCTCTATCCTATCCTCTATCCTATCCTCTATCCTATCCTATCATCTATCCTATCCTATCTCCAATCCTATCCTATCCTCTATCCTATTCTATCCTCTATCCTATCCTATCCTGTATCCTATCATATCCTCAATCCTATCCTATCCTTTATCCTATCCTATCCTCTATCGTATACTATCCTCTATAATATCGTATCCTCCATCCTATAACATCATATATCCTATCCTATCCTCTATCCTATCCTATCCTCTATCCTATCCTATCCTCTATCTTATCCTATCCAATCCCCTATTCTATCGTCTATCCTATCCTATCCTCTATAATATCGTATCCTCCAACCTATAATATCATATATCCTATCCGATCCTGTATCCAATCCTATCCTGTATCCTATCTTATCCTCTATCCTATCCTATCCTCTATCCTATCCTCTATCCTATCCTATCATCTATCCTATCCTATCCTCAATCCTATCCTATCCTTTACCCTATCCTATCCTCTATCCTATCATATTCTCTATCCTATCCTATCCTCTATAATATCGTATCCTCTATAATATCGTATCCCATGTCCAATCCGGCGCTCTATCCTATATTATCGTCTATAAAATCGTAGCCTGTATAATATCGTATCCTATCCTCTATCCTATCCTATCCTCTATCCTATCCTATCCTCTATACTATCCTATCCTCTATCCTATCCTATCCTATCCTATCCTCTATCCCATAATATCCTCAATCCTATCCAATGCTCTATCCTATCCTCTATCCTATCCAATCCTCTATCCTATCCTCTATCTTATCCTATCCTCTACCCTATCCTATCTCCAATCCTATCCTATCCTCTATCCTATCCTATCCTCTATCCTATCCTATCCTCTATCCTATCCTATCCTCTATCCTATCCTATCCTCTATCCTATCCTATCCTCTATCCTATCCTATCCTCTATCCTATCCTATCCTCTATCCTATTATATCCTCTATCCTATCCTATCCTATCCTATCCTCTATCCCATAATATCCTCAATCCTATTCAATTCTCTATCCTACCCTCTATCCTATCCTATCCTCTATCGTATCGTATCCTCTATCCTATCCAATCCTCTATCCTATCATCTATCCTATCCTATCCTCAATCCTATCCTATCCTCTATCCTATTCAATCCTCTATCCTATCCTATCCTCTGTCCTATCCCATCCTCTATCCTATCCTATCCTCTATCGTATCGTATCCTCTATCCCATCCAATTCTCTATCCTACCCTCTATCCTATCCTATCCTCTATCGTATCGTATCCTCTATCCTATCCAATCCTCTATCCTATCATCTATCCTATCCTATCCTCAATCCTATCCTATCGTCTATCCTATTCTATTCTCTATAATATCCTATCCTCTATCCTATCCTATCCTCTATCCTGTCCTATCCTCTATCCTATCATATATCCTATCCTATCCTCTATCGTATCGTATCCTCTATCCTATCCAATTCTCTATCCTACCGTCTATCCTAGCCTATCCTCTATCGTATGGTATCCTCTATCCTATATTATCCTCTGTCCTATCCTATCCTCTATCCTATCCTATCCTCTATCCTATCCTATCCTCTATCCTATCCTATCCTCTATCCTATAATATCCTTTATCCTAGCATCTATCCTATACTATCCTCTACCCTATCCTATCCTCTATCCTATCCTATCCTCTATCCTATCCTATCCTTTATCCTATCTCGTCCCTTATCCTATCCTATCCTCTATCCTATCCAATCGTCTATCGTATCCTCTATCCTATCCTATCCTCTACCCTATCCTATCCTCTATCTTATCCTATCCTCTACCCTATCCTATCCTCTATCCTATACTGTCCCCTATAATATCGTATCCTCCATCCTATAATATCATATATCCTATCCTAACCTCTATCCTATCCTATCCTCTATCCTATCCTATCTTCTATCCTATCCTATCCTTTATCCTATCCTATCCTCTATACTATCCTATCCTCTATCTTATCCTATCCTCTACCCTATCCTATCCTCTATCCTATCCTATCCTCTATCGTATCGTATCCTCTATCCTATCCAATTCTCTATCCTACCCTCTATCCTATCCTATCCTCTATCGTATCGTATCCTCGCTTCTATCCAATGCTCTATCCTATCATCTATCCTATCCTATTCTCTATATTATTTTATCCTCTATACTATCCTGTACTCTATTCTGTCCTATCCTCTATCTTATCCAATCCTCTATCCTATCCTATCCTTTATCCTATCCTATCCTCTACCCTATCCTATCCTCTATCCTATACTATCCTCTATCCTATCCTATCCTCTATCCTATCCTATCCTATCCTATCCTCTAACCCATAATATCCTCAATCCTATCCAATGCTCTATCCTATCCTCTATCCTATCCAATCCTCTATCCTATCCTCTATCTTATCCTATCCTCTACCCTATCCTATCCTCTATCTTATCCTATCCTCTACCCTATCCTATCCTCTATCCTATACTGTCCCCTATAATATCGTATCCTCCATCCTATAATATCATATATCCTATCCTAACCTCTATCCTATCCTATCCTCTATCCTATCCTATCTTCTATCCTATCCTATCCTTTATCCTATCCTATCCTCTATACTATCCTATCCTCTATCTTATCCTATCCTCTACCCTATCCTATCCTCTATCCTATCCTATCCTCTATCGTATCGTATCCTCTATCCTATCCAATTCTCTATCCTACCCTCTATCCTATCCTATCCTCTATCGTATCGTATCCTCGCTTCTATCCAATGCTCTATCCTATCATCTATCCTATCCTATTCTCTATATTATTTTATCCTCTATACTATCCTGTACTCTATTCTGTCCTATCCTCTATCTTATCCAATCCTCTATCCTATCCTATCCTTTATCCTATCCTATCCTCTACCCTATCCTATCCTCTATCCTATACTATCCTCTATCCTATCCTATCCTCTATCCTATCCTATCCTCTATCCTATCCTATTCTCTATCCTATCCTATCCTTTATCCTATCTTATCCTCTATCCTATCCCATCCTCTATCCTATCCTATCCTATCCTATCCTCTATCCCATAATATCCTCAATCCTATCCAATGCTCTATCCTATCCTCTATCCTATCCAATCCTCTATCCTATCCTCTATCTTATCCTATCCTCTACCCTATCCTATCCTCTATCTTATCATATCCTCTACCCTATCCTATCCTCTATCCTATCCTATCCTCTATCGTATCGTATCCTCTATCCTATCCAATTCTCTATCCTACCCTCTATCCTATCCTATCCTCTATCGTATCGTATTCTCGCTTCTATCCAATCCTCTATCCTATCATCTATCCTATCCTATCCGCAATCCTATCATATCCTCTATCCTATTCTATTCACTATCCTATCCTATCCTCTATCCTATCCTATCCTCTATCCTATCCTATCCTCTATCCTATCCTATACTCTATCCTGTCCTATCTTCTATCCTATCCTATTCTCTATATTATTTTATCCTCTATACTATCCTGTACTCTATTCTGTCCTATCCTCGATCTTATCCTATCCTCTACCCTATCCTATCCTCTATCTTATCCTATCCTCTACCCTATCCTATCCTCTAACCTATACTATCCTCTATCCTATCCTATCCTCTCTCCTATCCTATCCTCTATCCTATCCTATCCTCTATCCTATCCTTTATCCTATCCTATCCTCTATATTATATTATCCTCTATACTATCCTGTACTCTATTCTATCCTATCCTCTATCTTATCCTATCCTCTACCCTATCCTATACTCTATCTTATCCTATCCTCTATCCTATACTATCCTCTATAATATCGTATCCTCCATCCTATAATATCATATATCCTATCCTATAATATCATATATCCTATCCTATCCTCTATCCTATCCTATCCTCTATGCTGTCCTATCCTCTATCCTATCCTATCCTCTATGCTATCCTATCCTCTATACTATCCTATCCTTTATCCTATCCTATCCTCTATCCTATCCTATCCTCTATCTTATCCTATCCTCTATCCTGTCCTATCCTCTATCCTATCCTATCCTATCCTATCCTCTATCCCATAATATCCTCAATCCTATCCAATCCTCTACCCTATCCTCTATCCTATCCAATCCTCTATCCTATCCTCTATCCTATCCTATTCTGTATCCTATCATATCCTCAATCCTATCCTATCCTTTATCCTATCCTATCCTCTATCGTATACTATCCTCTATAATATCGTATCCTCCATCCTATAACATCATATATCCTATCCTATCCGCAATCCTATCATATCCTCTATCCTATTCTATTCACTATCCTATCCTATCCTCTATCCTATCCTATCCTCTATCCTATCCTATACTCTATCCTGTCCTATCCTCTATCCTATCCTATTCTCTATCTTATCCTATCCTCTACCCTATCCTATCCTCTATCCTATACTATTCTCTATCCTATCCTATCCTTTATCCTATCCTATCCTCTATCCTATCCCATCCTCTATCCTATCCTATCCTCTATCCTATCCTATCCTATTCTATCCTATCCTCTATCCCATAATATCCTCTATCCTATCATATACTCTATCCTGTCCTATCCTTTATCCTATCCTATTCTCTATATTATTTTATCTTCGATACTATCCTGTACTCTATTCTGTCCTATCCTCTATCCTATCCTATCCTATCCTATCCTCTATCCCATAATATCCTCAATCCTATTCAATTCTCTATCCTACCCGCTATCCTATCCTATCCTCAATCCTATCCTATCCTCTATCCTATTCTATCCTCTATCCTATCCTATCCTCTATCCTGTCCTATCCTCTATCCTATCCTATTCTCTATATTATCTTATCCTCTATACTATCCTGTACTCTATTCTATCCTATCCTCTATCTTATCCTATCCTCTACCCTATCCTATCCTCTATCTTATCCTATCCTCTACCCTATCCTATCCTCTATAATATCGTATCCTCCATCCTATAATATCATATATCCTATCCTATCCTCTATCCTATCCTATCCTATCCTATCCTCTATCCCATAATATCCTCAATCCTATTCAATTTTCTATCCTACCCTCTATCCTATCCTATCCTCTATCGTATCGTATCCTCTATCTTATCCAATCCTCTATCCTATTCTATCCTCTATCCTATAATATCCTCTGTCCTATCCCATCCTCTATCCTATCCTATCCTCTATCGTATCGTATTCTCTATCCTTATCCAATTCTCTGTCCTACCCTCTATCCTATCCTATCCTCTATCGTATCGTATTCTCTATATTTATCCAATTCTCTATCCTACCCTCTATCCTGTCCAATCCTCTATCGTATCGTATCCTCTATCCTATCCAATCCTCTATCCTATCCAATCCTCTATCCTATCATCTATCCTATCCTATCCTATCCTCTATCCTGTCCTATCCTCTATCCTATCCTATTCTCTATATTATCTTATCCTCTATACTATCCTGTACTCTATTCTATCCTATCCTCTATCCTATCCTATCCTCTATCCTATCCTATCCCATATCCTATCCTATCCTCTATTCCATAATATCCTCAATCCTATTCAATTCTCTATCCTACCCTCTATCCTATCCTATCCTCTATCGTATCGTATCCTCTATCCTATCCAATCCTCTATCCTTTCATCTATCCTATCCTATCCTCAATCCTATCCTATCCTCTATCCTATTCTATCCTCTATCCTATCCTATCCTCTGTCCTATCCCATCCTCTATCCTATCCTATCCTCTATCGTATCGTATCCTCTATCCCATCCAATTCTCTATCCTACCCTCTATCCTATCCTATCCTCTATCGTATCGTATCCTCTATCCTATCCAATCCTCTATCCTATCCAATCCCCTATCCTATCATCTATCCTATCCTATCCTGAATCCTATCCTATCCTCTATCCTATACTATCCTCTATAATATCGTATCCTCCATCCTATAGTATCATATATCCTATCCTATCCTCTATCCTATACTATCCTCTATAATATCGTATCCTCCATCCTATAGTATCATATATCCTATCCTATCCTCTATCCTATCCTATCCTCTATCCTATTCTATCCTCTATCCTATCCTATCCTATCCTATCCTCTATCCCATAATATCCTCAATCCTATTCAAGTCTCTATCCTACCCGCTATCCTATCCTATCCTCAATCCTATCCTATCCTCTATCCTATTCTATCCTCTATCCTATCCTATCCTCTATCCTGTCCTATCCTCTATCCTATCCTATTCTCTATATTATCTTATCCTCTATACTATCCTGTACTCTATTCTATCCTATCCTCTATCTTATCCTATCCTCTACCCTATCCTATCCTCTATCTTATCCTATCCTCTACCCTATCCTATCCTCTATAATATCGTATCCTCCATCCTATAATATCATATATCCTATCCTATCCTCTATCCTATCCTATCCTATCCTATCCTATCCTCTATCCCATAATATCCTCAATCCTATTCAATTTTCTATCCTACCCTCTATCCTATCCTTTCCTCTATCGTATCGTATCCTCTATCTTATCCAATCCTCTATCCTATCATCTATCCTATCCTATCCTCAATCCTATCCTATCCTCTATCCTATTCTATCCTCTATCCTATCCTATCCTCTGTCCTATCCCATCCTCTATCCTATCCTATCCTCTATCGTATCGTATTCTCTATCCTTATCCAATTCTCTGTCCTACCCTCTATCCTATCCTATCCTCTATCGTATCGTATTCTCTATATTTATCCAATTCTCTATCCTACCCTCTATCCTGTCCATTCCCCTAT
Organism: Halictus rubicundus; assembly: GCF_050948215.1. Classification (NCBI taxonomy): domain Eukaryota; kingdom Metazoa; phylum Arthropoda; class Insecta; order Hymenoptera; family Halictidae; genus Halictus; species Halictus rubicundus. The sequence goes on from NW_027488773.1 coordinate 360,365, forward strand.
CGTATCGTATCCTCTGTCCTATCCAATCCTCTATCCTATCCAATCCTCTATCCTATCCAATCCTCTATCCTATCATCTATCCTATCCTATCCTCTATCCCATCCTATCCTCTATCCTGTCCTATCCTCTATCCTATCCTATTCTCTATATTATCTTATCCTCTATACTATCCTGTACTCTATTCTATCCTATCCTCTATCCTATCCTATCCTCTATCCTATCCTATCCCATATCCTATCCTATCCTCTATCCCATAATATCCTCAATCCTATTCAATTCTCTATCCTACCCTCTATCCTATCCTATCCTCTATCGTATCGTATCCTCTATCCTATCCAATCCTCTATCCTTTCATCTATCCTATCCTATCCTCAATCCTAGCCTATCCTCTATCCTATTCTATCCTCTATCCTATCCTATCCTCTGTCCTATCCCATCCTCTATCCTATCCTATCCTCTATCGTATCGTATCCTCTATCCCATCCAATTCTCTATCCTACCCTCTATCCTATCCTATCCTCTATCGTATCGTATCCTCTATCCTATCCAATCCTCTATCCTATCCAATCCTCTATCCTATCATCTATCCTATCCTATCCTCAATCCTATCCTATCCTCTATCCTATTCTATTCTCTATACTATCCTATCCTCTATCCTATCCTATCCTCTATCCTATCCTGTCCTCTATCCTATCCTATCCTATCCTATCCTCTATCCCATAATATCCTCAATCCCATTCAATTCTCTATCCTACCCGCTATCCTATCCTATCCTCAATCCTATCCTATCCTCTATCCTATTCTATCCTCTATCCTATCCTATCCTCTATCCTGTCCTATCCTCTATCCTATCCTATTCTCTATATTATCTTATCCTCTATACTATCCTGTACTCTATTCTATCCTATCCTCTATCTTATCCTATCCTCTATCCTATCCAATCCTCTATCCTATCATCTATCCTATCCTATCCTCTATCCTATCCTATCCTCTATCCTATCCTATCCTCTATCCTGTCCTATCCTCTATCCTATCCTATTCTCTGTATTATCTTATCCTCTATACTATCCTGTACTCTATTCTATCCTATCCTCTATCTTATCCTATCCTCTACCCTATCCTATCCTCTATCTTACCCTATCCTCTACCCTATCCTATCCTCTATCCTATACGATCCTCTATAATATCGTATCCTCCATCCTATAGTATCATATATCCTATCCTATCCTCTATCCTATCCTATCCACTATCCTATTCTATCCTCTATCCTATCCTATCCTCTATCCTATCCTATCCTCTATCCTATCCTATCCTCTATCCTATCCTATCCTCTATCCTATCCTATCTTATCCTATCCTCTATCCCATAATATCCTCAATCCTATCCAATCCTCTATCCTATTCTCTATCCTATCCTGTATCCTATCCTATCCTCTATCCTATCCTATTCTCTATCCTATCCTATCCTCAATCCTATGCTATCCTCAATCCTATCCTATCCTCTATCCTATCCTATCCTCAATCCTATCCTATCCTCTATCCTAGCCTATCATATCCTATATCCTATCCTATCCTCTATCCTATCCTATCCTCTATCCTGTCCTATCCTATCCTTTCCTCTATCCCATAATATCCTCAATCCTATCCAATCCTCTATCCTATCCTCTATCCTGTCCTATCCTCTATGCTATCCTACTCTCAATCCTATCCTATCCTCAATCCTATGCTATCCTCAATCCTATCATATCCTCTATCCTATCCTACCCTCAATCCTATCCTATCCTCTATCCTAGCCTATCATATCCTCTATCCTATCCTATCCTCTATCGTATCGTATCCTCTATCCTATCATCTATCCTATCCTATCCTCAATCCTATCCTATCCTCTATCCCATTCTATTCTCTATACTATCCTATCCTCTATCCTATCCTATCCTCTATCCTATCCTATCCTCTATCCTCTCCTATCCTCTATCCTATCCTATTCTCTATATTATCTTATCCTCTATACTATCCTATCCTATCCTATCCTCTATCCCATAATATCCTCAATCCTATTCAATTTTCTATCCTACCCTCTATCCTATCCTACCCTCTATCCTATCCTATCCTCTATCGTATCGTATCCTCTATCCTATCCAATCCTCTATCCTATCATCTATCCTATCCTATCCTCAATCCTATCCTATCCTCTATCCTATTCTATCCTCTATCCTATCCTATCCTCTGTCCTATCCCATCCTCTATCCTATCCTATCCTCTATCGTATCGTATCCTCTATCCCATCCAATTCTCTATCCTACCCTCTATCCTATCCTATCCTCTATCGTATCCTATCCTCTATCCTATTCTATCCTCTATCCTATCCTATCCTATCCTATCCTCTATCCCATAATATCCTCAATCCTATTCAAGTCTCTATCCTACCCGCTATCCTATCCTATCCTCAATCCTATCCTATCCTCTATCCTATTCTATCCTCTATCCTATCCTATCCTCTATCCTGTCCTATCCTCTATCCTATCCTATTCTCTATATTATCTTATCCTCTATACTATCCTGTACTCTATTCTATCCTATCCTCTATCTTATCCTATCCTCTACCCTATCCTATCCTCTATCTTATCCTATCCTCTACCCTATCCTATCCTCTATAATATCGTATCCTCCATCCTATAATATCATATATCCTATCCTATCCTCTATCCTATCCTATCCTATCCTATCCTATCCTCTATCCCATAATATCCTCAATCCTATTCAATTTTCTATCCTACCCTCTATCCTATCCTATCCTCTATCGTATCGTATCCTCTATCTTATCCAATCCTCTATCCTATCATCTATCCTATCCTATCCTCAATCCTATCCTATCCTCTATCCTATTCTATCCTCTATCCTATCCTATCCTCTGTCCTATCCCATCCTCTATCCTATCCTATCCTCTATCGTATCGTATTCTCTATCCTTATCCAATTCTCTGTCCTACCCTCTATCCTATCCTATCCTCTATCGTATCGTATTCTCTATATTTATCCAATTCTCTATCCTACCCTCTATCCTGTCCATTCCCCTATCGTATCGTATCCTCTGTCCTATCCAATCCTCTATCCTATCCAATCCTCTATCCTATCCAATCCTCTATCCTATCATCTATCCTATCCTATCCTCTATCCCATCCTATCCTCTATCCTGTCCTATCCTCTATCCTATCCTATTCTCTATATTATCTTATCCTCTATACTATCCTGTACTCTATTCTATCCTATCCTCTATCCTATCCTATCCTCTATCCTATCCTATCCCATATCCTATCCTATCCTCTATCCCATAATATCCTCAATCCTATTCAATTCTCTATCCTACCCTCTATCCTATCCTATCCTCTATCGTATCGTATCCTCTATCCTATCCAATCCTCTATCCTTTCATCTATCCTATCCTATCCTCAATCCTAGCCTATCCTCTATCCTATTCTATCCTCTATCCTATCCTATCCTCTGTCCTATCCCATCCTCTATCCTATCCTATCCTCTATCGTATCGTATCCTCTATCCCATCCAATTCTCTATCCTACCCTCTATCCTATCCTATCCTCTATCGTATCGTATCCTCTATCCTATCCAATCCTCTATCCTATCCAATCCTCTATCCTATCATCTATCCTATCCTATCCTCAATCCTATCCTATCCTCTATCCTATTCTATTCTCTATACTATCCTATCCTCTATCCTATCCTATCCTCTATCCTATCCTGTCCTCTATCCTATCCTATCCTATCCTATCCTCTATCCCATAATATCCTCAATCCTATTCAATTCTCTATCCTACCCGCTATCCTATCCTATCCTCAATCCTATCCTATCCTCTATCCTATTCTATCCTCTATCCTATCCTATCCTCTATCCTGTCCTATCCTCTATCCTATCCTATTCTCTATATTATCTTATCCTCTATACTATCCTGTACTCTATTCTATCCTATCCTCTACCTTATCCTATCCTCTATCCTATCCAATCCTCTATCCTATCATCTATCCTATCCTATCCTCTATCCTATCCTATCCTCTATCCTATCCTATCCTCTATCCTGTCCTATCCTCTATCCTATCCTATTCTCTGTATTATCTTATCCTCTATACTATCCTGTACTCTATTCTATCCTATCCTCTATCTTATCCTATCCTCTACCCTATCCTATCCTCTATCTTACCCTATCCTCTACCCTATCCTATCCTCTATCCTATACGATCCTCTATAATATCGTATCCTCCATCCTATAGTATCATATATCCTATCCTATCCTCTATCCTATCCTATCCACTATCCTATTCTATCCTCTATCCTATCCTATCCTCTATCCTATCCTATCCTCTATCCTATCCTATCCTCTATCCTATCCTATCCTCTATCCTATCCTATCTTATCCTATCCTCTATCCCATAATATCCTCAATCCTATCCAATCCTCTATCCTATTCTCTATCCTATCCTGTATCCTATCCTATCCTCTATCCTATCCTATTCTCTATCCTATCCTATCCTCAATCCTATGCTATCCTCAATCCTATCCTATCCTCTATCCTATCCTATCCTCAATCCTATCCTATCCTCTATCCTAGCCTATCATATCCTATATCCTATCCTATCCTCTATCCTATCCTATCCTCTATCCTGTCCTATCCTATCCTTTCCTCTATCCCATAATATCCTCAATCCTATCCAATCCTCTATCCTATCCTCTATCCTGTCCTATCCTCTATGCTATCCTACTCTCAATCCTATCCTATCCTCAATCCTATGCTATCCTCAATCCTATCATATCCTCTATCCTATCCTACCCTCAATCCTATCCTATCCTCTATCCTAGCCTATCATATCCTCTATCCTATCCTATCCTCTATCGTATCGTATCCTCTATCCCATCCAATCCTCTATCCTATCATCTATCCTATCCTATCCTCAATCCTATCCTATCCTCTATCCCATTCTATTCTCTATACTATCCTATCCTCTATCCTATCCTATCCTCTATCCTATCCTATCCTCTATCCTCTCCTATCCTCTATCCTATCCTATTCTCTATATTATCTTATCCTCTATACTATCCTATCCTATCCTATCCTCTATCCCATAATATCCTCAATCCTATTCAATTTTCTATCCTACCCTCTATCCGATCCTATCCTCTATCGTATCGTATCCTCTATCCTATCCAATCCTCTATCCTATCATCTATCCTATCCTATCCTCAATCCTATCCTATCCTCTATCCTATTCTATCCTCTATCCTATCCTATCCTCTGTCCTATCCCATCCTCTATCCTATCCTATCCTCTATCGTATCGTATTCTCTATCCTTATCCAATTCTCTATACTACCCTCTATCCTATCCAATCCTCTATCGTAGCGTATCCTCTATCCTATCCTATCCTCTATCCTATTCTATCCTCTATCCTATCCTATCCTCTATCCTATCCTATCCTCTATCCTATCCTATCCTCTATCCTATCCTATCCTCTATCCTATCCTATCTTATCCTATCCTCTATCCCATAATATCCTCAATCCTATCCAATCCTCTATCCTATCCTCTATCCTATCCTGTATCCTATCCTATCCTCTATCCTATCCTATTCTCTATCCTATCCTATCCTCAATCCTATGCTATCCTCAATCCTATCCTATCCTCTATCCTATCCTATCCTCAATCCTATCCTATCCTCTATCGTATCGTATCCTCTATCCCATCCAATCCTCTATCCTATCATCTATCCTATCCTATCCTATCCTATCCTATCCTCTATCCCATAATATCCTCAATCCTATCCAATCCTCTATCCTATCCTCTATCCTATCCAATCCTCTATCCTATCCTCTATCCTATCCTATCCTCTATCCTGTCCTATCCTCTATCCTATCCTATTCTCTATATTATCTTATCCTCTATACTATCCTGTACTCTATTCTATCCTATCCTCTATCTTATCCTATCCTCTACCCTATCCTATCCTCTATCTTATCCTATCCTCTACCCTATCCTATCCTCTATAATATCGTATCCTCCATCCTATAATATCATATATCCTATCCTATCCTCTATCCTATCCTATCCTATCCTATCCTATCCTCTATCCCATAATATCCTCAATCCTATTCAATTTTCTATCCTACCCTCTATCCTATCCTATCCTCTATCGTATCGTATCCTCTATCTTATCCAATCCTCTATCCTATCATCTATCCTATCCTATCCTCAATCCTATCCTATCCTCTATCCTATTCTATCCTCTATCCTATCCTATCCTCTGTCCTATCCCATCCTCTATCCTATCCTATCCTCTATCGTATCGTATTCTCTATCCTTATCCAATTCTCTGTCCTACCCTCTATCCTATCCTATCCTCTATCGTATCGTATTCTCTATATTTATCCAATTCTCTATCCTACCCTCTATCCTGTCCATTCCCCTATCGTATCGTATCCTCTGTCCTATCCAATCCTCTATCCTATCCAATCCTCTATCCTATCCAATCCTCTATCCTATCATCTATCCTATCCTATCCTCTATCCCATCCTATCCTCTATCCTGTCCTATCCTCTATCCTATCCTATTCTCTATATTATCTTATCCTCTATACTATCCTGTACTCTATTCTATCCTATCCTCTATCCTATCCTATCCTCTATCCTATCCTATCCCATATCCTATCCTATCCTCTATCCCATAATATCCTCAATCCTATTCAATTCTCTATCCTACCCTCTATCCTATCCTATCCTCTATCGTATCGTATCCTCTATCCTATCCAATCCTCTATCCTTTCATCTATCCTATCCTATCCTCAATCCTAGCCTATCCTCTATCCTATTCTATCCTCTATCCTATCCTATCCTCTGTCCTATCCCATCCTCTATCCTATCCTATCCTCTATCGTATCGTATCCTCTATCCCATCCAATTCTCTATCCTACCCTCTATCCTATCCTATCCTCTATCGTATCGTATCCTCTATCCTATCCAATCCTCTATCCTACCCAATCCTCTATCCTATCATCTATCCTATCCTATCCTCAATCCTATCCTATCCTCTATCCTATTCTATTCTCTATACTATCCTATCCTCTATCCTATCCTATCCTCTATCCTATCCTGTCCTCTATCCTATCCTATCCTATCCTATCCTCTATCCCATAATATCCTCAATCCTATTCAATTCTCTATCCTACCCGCTATCCTATCCTATCCTCAATCCTATCCTATCCTCTATCCTATTCTATCCTCTATCCTATCCTATCCTCTATCCTGTCCTATCCTCTATCCTATCCTATTCTCTATATTATCTTATCCTCTATACTATCCTGTACTCTATTCTATCCTATCCTCTATCTTATCCTATCCTCTATCCTATCCAATCCTCTATCCTATCATCTATCCTATCCTATCCTCTATCCTATCCTATCCTCTATCCTATCCTATCCTCTATCCTGTCCTATCCTCTATCCTATCCTATTCTCTGTATTATCTTATCCTCTATACTATCCTGTACTCTATTCTATCCTATCCTCTATCTTATCCTATCCTCTACCCTATCCTATCCTCTATCTTACCCTATCCTCTACCCTATCCTATCCTCTATCCTATACGATCCTCTATAATATCGTATCCTCCATCCTATAGTATCATATATCCTATCCTATCCTCTATCCTATCCTATCCACTATCCTATTCTATCCTCTATCCTATCCTATCCTCTATCCTATCCTATCCTCTATCCTATCCTATCCTCTATCCTATCCTATCCTCTATCCTATCCTATCTTATCCTATCCTCTATCCCATAATATCCTCAATCCTATCCAATCCTCTATCCTATTCTCTATCCTATCCTGTATCCTATCCTATCCTCTATCCTATCCTATTCTCTATCCTATCCTATCCTCAATCCTATGCTATCCTCAATCCTATCCTATCCTCTATCCTATCCTATCCTCAATCCTATCCTATCCTCTATCCTAGCCTATCATATCCTCTATCCTATCCTATCCTCTATCCTGTCCTATCCTATCCTTTCCTCTATCCCATAATATCCTCAATCCTATCCAATCCTCTATCCTATCCTCTATCCTGTCCTATCCTCTATGCTATCCTACTCTCAATCCTATCCTATCCTCAATCCTATGCTATCCTCAATCCTATCATATCCTCTATCCTATCCTACCCTCAATCCTATCCTATCCTCTATCCTAGCCTATCATATCCTCTATCCTATCCTATCCTCTATCGTATCGTATCCTCTATCCCATCCAATCCTCTATCCTATCATCTATCCTATCCTATCCTCAATCCTATCCTATCCTCTATCCCATTCTATTCTCTATACTATCCTATCCTCTATCCTATCCTATCCTCTATCCTATCCTATCCTCTATCCTCTCCTATCCTCTATCCTATCCTATTCTCTATATTATCTTATCCTCTATACTATCCTATCCTATCCTATCCTCTATCCCATAATATCCTCAATCCTATTCAATTTTCTATCCTACCCTCTATCCGATCCTATCCTCTATCGTATCGTATCCTCTATCCTATCCAATCCTCTATCCTATCATCTATCCTATCCTATCCTCAATCCTATCCTATCCTCTATCCTATTCTATCCTCTATCCTATCCTATCCTCTGTCCTATCCCATCCTCTATCCTATCCTATCCTCTATCGTATCGTATTCTCTATCCTTATCCAATTCTCTATACTACCCTCTATCCTATCCAATCCTCTATCGTAGCGTATCCTCTATCCTATCCTATCCTCTATCCTATTCTATCCTCTATCCTATCCTATCCTCTATCCTATCCTATCCTCTATCCTATCCTATCCTCTATCCTATCCTATCCTCTATCCTATCCTATCTTATCCTATCCTCTATCCCATAATATCCTCAATCCTATCCAATCCTCTATCCTATCCTCTATCCTATCCTGTATCCTATCCTATCCTCTATCCTATCCTATTCTCTATCCTATCCTATCCTCAATCCTATGCTATCCTCAATCCTATCCTATCCTCTATCCTATCCTATCCTCAATCCTATCCTATCCTCTATCGTATCGTATCCTCTATCCCATCCAATCCTCTATCCTATCATCTATCCTATCCTATCCTATCCTATCCTATCCTCTATCCCATAATATCCTCAATCCTATCCAATCCTCTATCCTATCCTCTATCCTATCCAATCCTCTATCCTATCATCTATCCTATCCTATCCTCAATCCTATCCTATCCTCTATCCTATTCTATCCTCTATCCTATCCTATCCTCTGTCCTATCCCATCCTCTATCCTATCCTATCCTCTATCGTATCGTATCCTCTATCCCATCCAATTCTCTATCCTACCCTCTATCCTATCCTATCCTCTATCGTATCCTATCCTCTATCCTATTCTATCCTCTATCCTATCCTATCCTATCCTATCCTCTATCCCATAATATCCTCAATCCTATTCAAGTCTCTATCCTACCCGCTATCCTATCCTCTATCCTATTCTATCCTCTATCCTATCCTATCCTCTATCCTGTCCTATCCTCTATCCTATCCTATTCTCTATATTATCTTATCCTCTATACTATCCTGTACTCTATTCTATCCTATCCTCTATCTTATCCTATCCTCTACCCTATCCTATCCTCTATAATATCGTATCCTCCATCCTATAATATCATATATCCTATCCTATCCTCTATCCTATCCTATCCTATCCTATCCTATCCTCTATCCCATAATATCCTCAATCCTATTCAATTTTCTATCCTACCCTCTATCCTATCCTATCCTCTATCGTATCGTATCCTCTATCTTATCCAATCCTCTATCCTATCATCTATCCTATCCTATCCTCAATCCTATCCTATCCTCTATCCTATTCTATCCTCTATCCTATCCTATCCTCTGTCCTATCCCATCCTCTATCCTATCCTATCCTCTATCGTATCGTATTCTCTATCCTTATCCAATTCTCTGTCCTACCCTCTATCCTATCCTATCCTCTATCGTATCGTATTCTCTATATTTATCCAATTCTCTATCCTACCCTCTATCCTGTCCATTCCCCTATCGTATCGTATCCTCTGTCCTATCCAATCCTCTATCCTATCCAATCCTCTATCCTATCCAATCCTCTATCCTATCATCTATCCTATCCTATCCTCTATCCCATCCTATCCTCTATCCTGTCCTATCCTCTATCCTATCCTATTCTCTATATTATCTTATCCTCTATACTATCCTGTACTCTATTCTATCCTATCCTCTATCCTATCCTATCCTCTATCCTATCCTATCCCATATCCTATCCTATCCTCTATCCCATAATATCCTCAATCCTATTCAATTCTCTATCCTACCCTCTATCCTATCCTATCCTCTATCGTATCGTATCCTCTATCCTATCCAATCCTCTATCCTTTCATCTATCCTATCCTATCCTCAATCCTAGCCTATCCTCTATCCTATTCTATCCTCTATCCTATCCTATCCTCTGTCCTATCCCATCCTCTATCCTATCCTATCCTCTATCGTATCGTATCCTCTATCCCATCCAATTCTCTATCCTACCCTCTATCCTATCCTATCCTCTATCGTATCGTATCCTCTATCCTATCCAATCCTCTATCCTATCCAATCCTCTATCCTATCATCTATCCTATCCTATCCTCAATCCTATCCTATCCTCTATCCTATTCTATTCTCTATACTATCCTATCCTCTATCCTATCCTATCCTCTATCCTATCCTGTCCTCTATCCTATCCTATCCTATCCTATCCTCTATCCCATAATATCCTCAATCCTATTCAATTCTCTATCCTACCCGCTATCCTATCCTATCCTCAATCCTATCCTATCCTCTATCCTATTCTATCCTCTATCCTATCCTATCCTCTATCCTGTCCTATCCTCTATCCTATCCTATTCTCTATATTATCTTATCCTCTATACTATCCTGTACTCTATTCTATCCTATCCTCTATCTTATCCTATCCTCTATCCTATCCAATCCTCTATCCTATCATCTATCCTATCCTATCCTCTATCCTATCCTATCCTCTATCCTATCCTATCCTCTATCCTGTCCTATCCTCTATCCTATCCTATTCTCTGTATTATCTTATCCTCTATACTATCCTGTACTCTATTCTATCCTATCCTCTATCTTATCCTATCCTCTACCCTATCCTATCCTCTATCTTACCCTATCCTCTACCCTATCCTATCCTCTATCCTATACGATCCTCTATAATATCGTATCCTCCATCCTATAGTATCATATATCCTATCCTATCCTCTATCCTATCCTATCCACTATCCTATTCTATCCTCTATCCTATCCTATCCTCTATCCTATCCTATCCTCTATCCTATCCTATCCTCTATCCTATCCTATCCTCTATCCTATCCTATCTTATCCTATCCTCTATCCCATAATATCCTCAATCCTATCCAATCCTCTATCCTATTCTCTATCCTATCCTGTATCCTATCCTATCCTCTATCCTATCCTATTCTCTATCCTATCCTATCCTCAATCCTATGCTATCCTCAATCCTATCCTATCCTCTATCCTATCCTATCCTCAATCCTATCCTATCCTCTATCCTAGCCTATCATATCCTATATCCTATCCTATCCTCTATCCTATCCTATCCTCTATCCTGTCCTATCCTATCCTTTCCTCTATCCCATAATATCCTCAATCCTATCCAATCCTCTATCCTATCCTCTATCCTGTCCTATCCTCTATGCTATCCTACTCTCAATCCTATCCTATCCTCAATCCTATGCTATCCTCAATCCTATCATATCCTCTATCCTATCCTACCCTCAATCCTATCCTATCCTCTATCCTAGCCTATCATATCCTCTATCCTATCCTATCCTCTATCGTATCGTATCCTCTATCCCATCCAATCCTCTATCCTATCATCTATCCTATCCTATCCTCAATCCTATCCTATCCTCTATCCCATTCTATTCTCTATACTATCCTATCCTCTATCCTATCCTATCCTCTATCCTATCCTATCCTCTATCCTCTCCTATCCTCTATCCTATCCTATTCTCTATATTATCTTATCCTCTATACTATCCTATCCTATCCTATCCTCTATCCCATAATATCCTCAATCCTATTCAATTTTCTATCCTACCCTCTATCCTATCCTATCCTCTATCGTATCGTATCCTCTATCCTATCCAATCCTCTATCCTATCATCTATCCTATCCTATCCTCAATCCTATCCTATCCTCTATCCTATTCTATCCTCTATCCTATCCTATCCTCTGTCCTATCCCATCCTCTATCCTATCCTATCCTCTATCGTATCGTATTCTCTATCCTTATCCAATTCTCTATACTACCCTCTATCCTATCCAATCCTCTATCGTAGCGTATCCTCTATCCTATCCTATCCTCTATCCTATTCTATCCTCTATCCTATCCTATCCTCTATCCTATCCTATCCTCTATCCTATCCTATCCTCTATCCTATCCTATCCTCTATCCTATCCTATCTTATCCTATCCTCTATCCCATAATATCCTCAATCCTATCCAATCCTCTATCCTATCTTATCCTCTATACTATCCTGTACTCTATTCTATCCTATCCTCAATCTTATCCTATCCTATACCCTATCCTGTCCTCTATCCTATCCTATCCTCTATCCTATCCTATCCTCTATCCAATCCTATCCTCTATCCTATCCTATCCTCTATCGTATCGTATCCTCTATCCTATCCAATCCTCTATCCAATCATCTATCCTATCCTATCCTCAATCCTATCCTATCCTCGATCCTATCCTATCCTCTATCCTATCCTATCCTCTATCCTATCCTCTATCCTATCCTATCCTCAATCCTATCCTATCCACTATCATATACTATCCTCAATCCTATCCAATCCTCTATCCTAACCTCTATCCTATCCTATCCCGTATCCCATCCTATCCCCTAACCTATCCTCTATCCCATCCTATCCTATCCTATCCTCAATCCTATCCTATCCTATCCTCTATCCTATCCTATCGTCAATCCTATCCTATCCCCTATCCTATCCTATCCTATATCGTATCGTATCCTCTATCCTATCCAATCCTATGCTATCCTCTATCCTATCCTATCCTCAATCCTATCCTATCCTCTATCGTATTCTATTCTCTATCCTATCCTATCCTCTATCCTATCCTATCCTCTATCCTATCCTATCCTCTATCCTATCCTATCCTCTATCCTGTCCTTTTTTTTTTTTTTTTTAAAGGTATTTGCCTCTATTTAACTTTTCAATTTCTACAAAATCGTTAAAAATCTATTATCGCTGGTCGCGCATGTACTTAATTTAATTTAATCTAATCGATTCGCTTAAACTTAATCTATTTTATATATACTAACACTTAAAGTAACTAAACTCGAGATTAACCCTAAGATTACAAATCTAAAACCTAAACTCTAAAAATTTACTAGCTAAACCTTATTAGCCAAAAACCAAAAAAAAAACCAACACAAACAGTTGTAATTCTAATTTTTTCTATTAACCTAACCTATCTTATCTAAAATTCGCACAGAATCGCCGAGGTCCGCAGAAATCTACTTAGCGGCTACGATATTCTCTCTACCTACTAGCTACGAAAATTTGACGAAATTCGCAAAATTGTAAGAATTTTTGAAGAAATCTCGTGCGATCGACGGGAAAAATTCTAAAATTGCTTCGAATTATCTAAAATCGTCTGAAAGTGACGAAAAAACGCTAAGAAATGCTAAAATTCTGCTAATTTCTGGATTTCGCAAGAGGGAAGTGGGGGTTTTTGGATAGTTGACCCCCACTTATTCTTATATGTTTGTAAAGCCCTCGTTGAATGCGTAACTTGCCTCGTTGAAAGTTTTTTCGAGAATCAGCTCCTTCCCCTTGTCCGTGTTGTTATCTCGAAAAGGGGGGGGGGGGTTTCGACAAATTTTTTGCCTTGGGGAACTCTGTTACCCAGATCACAGACACCCCTTAGATTCCCCTACCGAGTCGACCCACGTACTCAGATTTTTTAGGATCCGAAATTATTTGGTCACCCGGTATGCACGCTAATTTTCAACTTTCACCGATTCCGGCGTTCAGCGGCTCGTTGTAACGGTACGGGCGAGCACTTTACTTTCGTCTGGTCCGTTTCCCTAATTTCCGTAAAATAAGCCTGCTAATCGCTATATCTCCGAAATGGGTGGGTGCAGAGCAAAAAAGTTTTCGGGGGGGAGAATAACTTCTCCTTTCCGACCCCCTTCGACTCGCCACCCTTCGAAATGGGCGGCCCTAAAATTTTATTGAGATCGGCCTATTTTTGTATTTTACCCGAGTTCTATCTCTTTCTCCTAAGACTTTATATCCGGTGTATAATTACTACTGGTTATCCCTCTGCGGTTTTAACTCTTCTAGTTCCTACCTTACTTTAGGTAACACCGTCCGACCGACCCCTCACGTTGTGTGAACTTCTCGGCTTGGCCTTTCGGGTGTTCTCTATCCTCTCTTGTTCTATGTATTTTCTCTCTATCTCTCTCGTCACTTGACACTTGGAAATTCTAAACTGCTTTATAGTCCACTTGGTATTAATCTATCGAGTGTAATTGTTCGTTTTCTAACACTGTTATTTCACCGGTTTTAATTATTTATTTATTTTTAAAATTTAATTGACATCTCTACTATTTTTAAAAACTTCTAGTCTTTTTCTATTTCTTTCTTTTCAGGTATATGCAGTTTTTCGGCACTCCCGTTTCCCGGATTTTGCTGGAAGTATCTTATTTTCACGTAAGTGTACCCGATTTAATTTTAAGAGTTTAATCTTTTCTTTTTCTTTTTCAGATGTTCGCGTTTGGTTTTTCGAGATTCTATAGTTGATGATCTGCTATTTTCTTTCAAGTTATTTTCCTCTTAGGAGTTTATCCGCCCCTGAGGGGTTTTTAACCCGAACTCCGCGTGAATCGCGTCTTTATTCGCGTTTTGGCTTTATAGTCCTTTTGGTTTTGAATTTTCCACTCACTTTTTACTTTTATATATACTCATACTTATTATTTCGAGTAAGAATAAATTAAAGTAAAACTCGCGAGTGCGGTTGAAATTTTCGCGTTTCTATGCTCTCTTACGATGTTAGCTCGGTGAGATTTCGATTCGCTCTCATCCTCTATCCTGTCCTATCCTCTATCCTATCCTATTCTCTATATTATCTTATCCTCTATACTATCCTGTACTCTATTCTATCCTATCCTCTATCTTATCCTATCCTCTACCCTATCCTATCCTCTATCCTATCCTATTCTCTATCCTATCCTATCCTCTATCCTATCCTATCCTCTATCCTATCCTATCCTCTATCCTGTCCTATCCTCTATCCTATCCTCTTCTCTATATTATCTTATCCTCTATACTATCCTGTACTCTATTCTATCATATCCTCTATCTTATCCTATCCTCTACCCTATCCTATCCTCAATCCTATCCTATCCTCTATCGTATTCTATCCTCAATCCTATCCAATCCTCTATCCTAACCTCTATCCTATCCTATCCCGTATCCAATCCTATCCCCTATTCTATCCTCTATCCTATCCAATCCTCTATCCTATCCTCTATCGTATCCGATCCTCTATCCTATCCTATCCTCTATCCTATCTTATCCTCTATACTATCCTGTACTCTATTCTATCCTATCCTCAATCTTATCCTATCCTATACCCTATCCTGTCCTCTATCCTATCCTATCCTCTATCCTATCCTATCCTCTATCCAATCCTATCCTCTATCCTATCCTATCCTCTATCGTATCGTATCCTCTATCCTATCCAATCCTCTATCCAATCATCTATTATATCCTTTCCTCAATCCTATCCTATCCTCTATCTTACTCTATTCTCTATCCTATCCTGTCCTCTATCCTATCCTCTATCCAATCATCTATTATATCCTTTCCTCAATCCTATCCTATCCTCTATCTTACTCTATTCTCTATCCTATCCTGTCCTCTATCCTATCCTATCCTCTATCCTATCCTATCCACTGTCAAATCCTATCCTCGATCCTATCCTATCCTCTATCCTATCCTATCCTCTATCCTATCCTCTATCCTATCCTATCCTCAATCCTATCCTATCCACTATCCTATACTATCCTCAATCCTATCCAATCCTCTATCCTAACCTCTATCCTATCCTATCCCGTATCCCATCCTATCCCCTAACCTATCCTCTATCCTATCCTATCCTATCCTATCCTCAATCCTATCCTATCCTATCCTCTATCCTATCCTATCGTCAATCCTATCCTATCCCCTATCCTATCCTATCCTATATCGTATCGTATCCTCTATCCTATCCAATCCTATGCTATCCTCTATCCTATCCTATCCTCAATCCTATCCTATCCTCTATCGTATTCTATTCTCTATCCTATCCTATCCTCTATCCTATCCTATCCTCTATCCTATCCTATCCTCTATCCTATCCTATCCTCTATCCTGTCCTATCCTCTATCCTATCCTATTCTCTATATTATCTTATCCTCTATACTATCCTGTACTCTATTCTATCCTATCCTCTATCTTATCCTATCCTCTACCCTATCCTATCCTCTATCCTATCCTCTTCTCTATCCTATCCTATCCTCTATCCTATCCTATCCTCTATCCTATCCTATCCTCTATCCTGTCCTATCCTCTATCCTATCCTCTTCTCTATATTATCTTATCCTCTATACTATCCTGTACTCTATTCTATCATATCCTCTATCTTATCCTGTCCTCTACCCTATCATATCCTCTATCCTATACTATCCTCTATCCTATCCTATTCTCTATCCTATCCTATCCTCTATCCTATCCTATCCTCTATCCTATCCTATCCTCTATCCTGTCCTATCCTCTATCCTATCCTCTTCTCTATATTATCTTATCCTCTATACTATCCTGTACTCTATTCTATCATATCCTCTATCTTATCCTATCCTCTACCCTATCATATCCTCTATCCTATACTATCCTCTATAATATCGTATCCTCCATCCTATAGTATCATATATCCTATCCTATCCTCTATCCTATCCTATCCTCTATCCTATCTTATCCTCTCCCCTGTCCTATCCTCTATCCTATACTATCCTCTATAATATCGTATCCTCCATCCTATAGTATCATATATCCTATCCTATCCTCGATCCTATCCTATCCTCAATCCTATCCTATCCTCTATCCTATTCTATTCTCTATACTATCCTGTCCTCTATCCTATCCAATCCTCTATCCTAACCTCTATCCTATCCTATCCCGTATCCCATCCTATCCCCTAACCCATCCTCTATCCTATCCTATCCTATCCTATCCTCAATCCTATCCTATCCTATCCTCTATCCTATCCTATCGTCAATCCTATCCTATCCCCTATCCTATCCTATCCTATATCGTATCGTATCCTCTATCCTATCCAATCCTATGCTATCCTCTATCCTATCCTATCCTCAATCCTATCCTATCCTCTATCGTATTCTATTCTCTATCCTATCCTATCCTCTATCCTATCCTATCCTCTATCCTATCCTATCCTCTATCCTATCCTATCCTCTATCCTGTCCTATCCTCTATCCTATCCTATTCTCTATATTATCTTATCCTCTATACTATCCTGTACTCTATTCTATCCTATCCTCTATCTTATCCTATCCTCTACCCTATCCTATCCTCTATCCTATCCTATTCTCTATCCTATCCTATCCTCTATCCTATCCTATCCTCTATCCTATCCTATCCTCTATCCTGTCCTATCCTCTATCCTATCCTCTTCTCTATATTATCTTATCCTCTATACTATCCTGTACTCTATTCTATCATATCCTCTATCTTATCCTATCCTCTACCCTATCATATCCTCTATCCTATACTATCCTCTATCCTATCCTATTCTCTATCCTATCCTATCCTCTATCCTATCCTATCCTCTATCCTATCCTATCCTCTATCCTGTCCTATCCTCTATCCTATCCTCTTCTCTATATTATCTTATCCTCTATACTATCCTGTACTCTATTCTATCATATCCTCTATCTTATCCTATCCTCTACCCTATCATATCCTCTATCCTATACTATCCTCTATAATATCGTTTCCTCCATCCTATAGTATCATATATCCTATCCTATCCTCTATCCTATCCTATCCTCTATCCTATCTTATCCTCTCCCCTGTCCTATCCTCTATCCTATACTATCCTCTATAATATCGTATCCTCCATCCTATAGTATCATATATCCTATCCTATCCTCAATCCTATCCTATCCTCAATCCTATCCTATCCTCTATCCTATTCTATTCTCTATACTATCCTGTCCTCTATCCTATGCAATCCTCTATCCTATCCTCTATCCTATCCTATCCTCTATCCTATCCTACTCTCTATCCTATCCTATCCTCAATCCTATGCTATCCTCAATCCTATCCTATCCTCTATCCTATCCTATCCTCAATCCTATCCAATCCTCTATGCTAGCCTATCATATCTTCTATCCTATCCTATCCTCTATCCTATCCTATCCTCTATCCTATCCTATCCTCTATCCTATCCTCTGTCCTATCCCATCCTCTATCCTATCATATCCTCTATCGTATCGTATCCTGTATCCCATCCAATTCTCTATCCTACCCTCTATCCTATCCTATCCTCTATCGTATCGTATCCTCTATCCTATCCAATACTCTATCCTATCATGTATCCTATCCTATCCTCAATCCTATCCTATCCTCTATCCTATCCTATCCTCTATCCTATCCTCTATCCTGTCCTATCCTCTATCCTGTCCTATCCTCTATCCTATCCTATTCTCTATATTATCTTATACTCTATACTATCCTGTACTCTATTCTATCCTATCCTCTATCTTATCCTATCCTCTATCCTATCCTATCCTCAATCCTATCCAATCCTCTATGCTACCCTATCATATCTTCTATCCTATCCTATCCTCTATCCTATCCTATCCTCTATCCTATCCTCTGTCCTATCCCATCCTCTATCCTATCATATCCTCTATCGTATCGTATCCTGTATCCCATCCAATTCTCTATCCTACCCTCTATCCTATCCTATCCTCTATCGTATCGTATCCTCTATCCTATCCAATACTCTATCCTATCATGTATCCTATCCTATCCTCAATCCTATCCTATCCTCTATCATAATCTATTCTCTATACTATCCTATCATCTATCCTATCCTATCCTCTATCCTGTCCTATCCTCTATCCTATCCCTATTCTCTATATTATCTTATCCTCTATACTATCCTGTACTCTATCCTATCCTATCCTCTGTCCTATCCTATCCTCTATCCTATCCTATCCTCTATCCTATCTTATAATCTATACTATCCTGTACTCTATTCTATCCTATCCTCTATCTTATCCTATCCTCAATCCTATCCTATCCTCTATCCTATAATATCCTGTATCCTATCGTCTATCCTATCCTATCCTCTATCCTATCCGATCCTCAATCCTATCCTATCCTCTATCGTATTCTATTCTCTATCCTATCCTATCCTCTATCCTATCCTATCCTCTATCCTATCCTATCCTCTATCCTGTCCTATCCTCTATCCTATCCTATTCTCTATATTATCTTATCCTCTATACTATCCTGTACTCTATTCTATCCTATCCTCTATCTTATCCTATCCTCTACCCTATCCTATCCTCTAGCCTATCATATCCTCTATCCTATCTTATCCTCTATCCTATCCTATCCTCTATCCTATCCTATCCTCTGTCCTATCCTATCCTCTATCCTATCCTATCCTCTATCCTATCTTATAATCTATACTATCCTGTACTCTATTCTATCCTATCCTCCATCTTATCCTATCCTCAATCCTATCCTATCCTCTATCCTATAATATCCTCTATCCTATCTTATCCTCTATCCTATCCTATCCTCTATCCTATCCTATCCTCTGTCCTATCCTATCCTCTATCCTATCTTATCCTCTATACTATCCTGTACTCTATTCTATCCTATCCTCTATCATATCCTATCCTCTATCCTATCCTATCCTCTATCGTATCGTATCCTCTATCCTATCCAATCCTCTATCCTACCGTCTATCCTATCCTATCCTCTATAGTATCGTATCCTCTATCCTATCCAATCCTCTATCCTATCATCTATCCTATCCTATCCTCAATCCTATCCTATCCTCTATCCTATTCTATTCTCTATCCTATCCTGTCCTCTATCCTATCCTATCCTCTATCCTATCCTATCCTCTGTCAAATCCTATCCTCGATCCTGTCCTATCCTATCCTCTATCCTATCGTATCCTCTATCGTATCGTATCCTCTATCCTATCCAATCCTCTATCCTATCCTCTATCCTATCCTATCCTATCCTGTATCCAATCCTATCCTCAATCCTATCCTATCCTCTATCCTATAATATCCTCTATCCTATCCCCTATCCTATCCTATCCTCTATCCTATTCTATTCTCTATACTATCCTATCCTCTATCCTATCCTACCCTCTATCCTATCCTATCATCTATCCTGTCCTATCCTCTATCCTATCCTATTCTCTATATTATCTTATCCTCTATACTATCCTGTACTCTATTCTATCCTTTCCTCTAACTTATCCTATCCTCTACCCTATCCTATCCTCTATCTTATCCTATCCTCTACCCTATCCTATCCCCTATCCTATACTATCCTCTATAATATCGTATCCTCCATCCTATAGTATCATATATCCTATCCTATCCTCTATCCTATCCTATCCTATATCCTATCTTATCCTCTACCCTATCCTATCCTCTATCGTATACTATCCTCTATAATATCGTATCCTCCATCTTATAGTATCATATATCCTATCCTATCCTCTATCCTATCCTATCCTCTATCCTATCCTATCCTCTATCCTATCCTATCCTCTATCCTATCCTATCCTCTATCCTATCCTATCCTCTATCCTATCCTATCCTCTATCCTATCCTATCCTATCCTATCCTCTATCCCATAATATCCTCAATCCTATGCAATCCTCTATCCTATCCTCTATCCTATCCTATCCTCTATCCTATCCTATTCTCTATATTATCTTATCCTCTATACTATCCTGTGCTCTATTCTATCCTATCCTCTATCTCATCCTATCCTCTACCCTATCATATCATCTATCTTATCCTATCCTCTACCCTATCCTGTCCTCTATAATATCGTATCCTCCATCCTATAATATCATATATACTATCCTATCCTCTATCCTATCCCATCCTCTATCCTATCCTATCCTCTATCCTATCCTATCCTATCCTATCCTATCCTCTATCCTATCCTATCCTATCCTATCCTCTATCCTATCCTATCCTATCCTATCCTCTATCCCATAATATCCTCAATCCTATGCAATCCTCTATCCTATCCTCTATCCTATCCTGTCCTCTATCCTATCCTACTCTCTACCCTGTAACCGTTCTTTCCTACCGTTTCTACCGATTCGCGTACGCTGTTACTCGTATCTCTACTTCGCGTCTCGAGACTATCCCTAACCGTCTCGCAGGGCCGGTTACTACCCTAATTTCTCGAAGCCTGCACGTTTGCGAGCAGGAATGGATTCGTGCCTCCAGGCACTGGAAAGCGGCGAGGTATGGACGAGTTAAATGAGATATTCGTAGCCCAGATAAGGTAACAAAAGATGATATATTCTCGTAAGAACCGTCGTGTGTGTTTGGATACAGTTAATTCCAGGTACCGTGTGGAACAATAGGTCGGCCTCCCGTGCCGACGGCTCGCGACACATAAACAAAGTATTATGAACGCGTGAAAAACGCTCGCGGTACGCTCGCTCGACTCTACGCCCGGTTTTCGGAATCGGTTTAGAAAATCACTCAGCACGGATCGCGCCCCGCGACAAGCAGTTCGTGACCCGTCTGACCGTCCCTACACTCGGCCGGATAATCGTACGAGTGATCAGGATGGAGACAAACACGAAATCGCCGTCACTCCACGCTTCCAATGATTCTGCTCTTCGGCACGTAATCATGGCCTCCAAGCAGTCTCGGGCGAGGCGGCGGCAGAGTGTCAGTGACCGTGCAAAGTCCGATCGCTCCTATCTGACCCGAAATCCGCGATCGAACGACGTCGTACCCGTCAGACCATCCAGGCACCTGGACGATGTTCGGACAAGTGGCCTGAGTGGAGACGCACACTAAACCTTGGTCACTCCACGGGACTCACGAGTCTACCCTTTGGCATGATACATGGCCTCGGAGTATTCTCGGATATTGGTCACGGCAGAGTGTCCTCGATCGTGCAAGGCGCGATCGTCTCGATTCTGTAGAGACGTGCACTAAACCTCGATTATTCCACGGGACCTATAAGTTCACCCTTTGGCACGATACGTGGCCTCGGAGTGATCTCGGACAAAGGTCACGACAGAATACTCGGGATCGTGCGATGCTCTTTCGTACCGATTCGGGGGAGACTCGCACTAAACCTCGGTCGCTCGACGGGACCCAGGAGTCTACCCTTCGGCACGATACGTGGCCTCGGAGCAAGCTCTGATAAGGTCACGACAGAGTAGCCGCGATCGTACGAAGTACAATCGCCTCGAATCTGGTCGAGACCCACACCAAACCTCGGTAATTCCACGGGACCCAGAAAAGTACCCTCTGGCACGGTGCGTGGCCTCGGAGTACCCTCGATTAAGGTCACGGCAGAAAAACCCTGATTGTGCGAAGTGAAATAGTCTCGATCCAGACGAGACTCACAGAAAAACCTCGGCAGTCCCTCGGAACCCAGGAGTTTACCCTTTGGTACGTTTCGTAGCCTCAGAGTACGCTCTGTAGAGGTTTCGGAAGAACCACCGCGATCATGCGATGATTGACTGTCTCGCTTCGACCCGTATAGTACGTATCGTATCTTTGAAACGATACTCATACGTACCCTATGCTAATATTTAGATTTGAAGGACGAAGTGAATCTACTGTGTCTGTTCGACGCGATAATCGCACGCTTCGCGACGCGTTTCTATCTCTGCGCGACGCAGTTCTCTAAATTTTACAAAATCGTGTCGTACCGACACACGGCGCCTTCCACTCGCCGTCGCTCCTGAATAGTACTCGCGACTTGCTCGCTGCAAGTAATCTACACTGACACTAGTAATTCTTCACCTCGGAATTGATAATTAAACATTTCTCGATCAATCTTTAGGCGAGTGAAGATTATGTAATTTCGTTTGACTACTACGCGGTCACGTCCGAGAGTCACGGAGCTTTATATAAAACGTTTCGACAGTGCCACGGCGCGGTTTGCACTCGTGACTCCTCGGTTTGAGGCGCGTACGCGTTGAGAGCAGGAAGGACGGTTTGCCTTGCTCTGCCGAGTCGGTTTGACTCCTCGAACGGATACCGTGTTTCGTCGAACAGACACAATTCTTAAACGCGTGTTTCTCGGACCGCTTCCAGACGTAGAGTGCTCGATCGCTGGCTCGCATCGACCTCCTTCGATCATTATCGAGTGGGGATCGATGCGTGCGCAACTCGACAAGGATCGCGATATCTCGCGATCCCTCACTATCTCCGGACTCGCGAACAACGTAGTATGGTACGGTGGTGGGGTCGTATCGCCGACCGATACGTGCGGTATATGTGTATGTAACCGACACGGTTACAACCCTATCCTATCCTCAATCCTATGCTATCCTCAATCCTATCCTATCCTCTATCCTATCCTATCCTCAATCCTGTCCTATCCTCTATCCTAGCCTATCATATCCTATATCCTATCCTATCCTCAATCCTATCCTATCCTCTACCCTATCCTATCCTCTATCCTATCCTATCCTCTATCCTATCCTATCCTCTATCCTATCCTATCCTCTATCCTATCCTATCCTCTATCCTATCCTATCCTCTATCCTATCCTATCCTCTATCCTATCCTATCCTATCCTATCCTCTATCCCATAATATCCTCAATCCTATGCAATCCTCTATCCTATCCTCTATCCTATCCTATCCTCTATCCTATCCTATTCTCTATATTATCTTATCCTCTATACTATCCTGTGCTCTATTCTATCCTATCCTCTATCTCATCCTATCCTCTACCCTATCATATCATCTATCTTATCCTATCCTCTACCCTATCCTGTCCTCTATAATATCGTATCCTCCATCCTATAATATCATATATACTATCCTATCCTCTATCCTATCCCATCCTCTATCCTATCCTATCCTCTATCCTATCCTATCCTATCCTATCCTATCCTCTATCCTATCCTATCCTATCCTATCCTCTATCCTATCCTATCCTATCCTATCCTCTATCCCATAATATCCTCAATCCTATGCAATCCTCTATCCTATCCTCTATCCTATCCTGTCCTCTATCCTATCCTACTCTCTACCCTGTAACCGTTCTTTCCTACCGTTTCTACCGATTCGCGTACGCTGTTACTCGTATCTCTACTTCGCGTCTCGAGACTATCCCTAACCGTCTCGCAGGGCCGGTTACTACCCTAATTTCTCGAAGCCTGCACGTTTGCGAGCAGGAATGGATTCGTGCCTCCAGGCACTGGAAAGCGGCGAGGTATGGACGAGTTAAATGAGATATTCGTAGCCCAGATAAGGTAACAAAAGATGATATATTCTCGTAAGAACC
Source organism: Halictus rubicundus (assembly GCF_050948215.1). Lineage (NCBI taxonomy): Eukaryota > Metazoa > Arthropoda > Insecta > Hymenoptera > Halictidae > Halictus > Halictus rubicundus. Next base: position 385,101 of record NW_027488773.1, read on the forward strand.
GTCGTGTGTGTTTGGATACAGTTAATTCCAGGTACCGTGTGGAACAATAGGTCGGCCTCCCGTGCCGACGGCTCGCGACACATAAACAAAGTATTATGAACGCGTGAAAAACGCTCGCGGTACGCTCGCTCGACTCTACGCCCGGTTTTCGGAATCGGTTTAGAAAATCACTCAGCACGGATCGCGCCCCGCGACAAGCAGTTCGTGACCCGTCTGACCGTCCCTACACTCGGCCGGATAATCGTACGAGTGATCAGGATGGAGACAAACACGAAATCGCCGTCACTCCACGCTTCCAATGATTCTGCTCTTCGGCACGTAATCATGGCCTCCAAGCAGTCTCGGGCGAGGCGGCGGCAGAGTGTCAGTGACCGTGCAAAGTCCGATCGCTCCTATCTGACCCGAAATCCGCGATCGAACGACGTCGTACCCGTCAGACCATCCAGGCACCTGGACGATGTTCGGACAAGTGGCCTGAGTGGAGACGCACACTAAACCTTGGTCACTCCACGGGACTCACGAGTCTACCCTTTGGCATGATACATGGCCTCGGAGTATTCTCGGATATTGGTCACGGCAGAGTGTCCTCGATCGTGCAAGGCGCGATCGTCTCGATTCTGTAGAGACGTGCACTAAACCTCGATTATTCCACGGGACCTATAAGTTCACCCTTTGGCACGATACGTGGCCTCGGAGTGATCTCGGACAAAGGTCACGACAGAATACTCGGGATCGTGCGATGCTCTTTCGTACCGATTCGGGGGAGACTCGCACTAAACCTCGGTCGCTCGACGGGACCCAGGAGTCTACCCTTCGGCACGATACGTGGCCTCGGAGCAAGCTCTGATAAGGTCACGACAGAGTAGCCGCGATCGTACGAAGTACAATCGCCTCGAATCTGGTCGAGACCCACACCAAACCTCGGTAATTCCACGGGACCCAGAAAAGTACCCTCTGGCACGGTGCGTGGCCTCGGAGTACCCTCGATTAAGGTCACGGCAGAAAAACCCTGATTGTGCGAAGTGAAATAGTCTCGATCCAGACGAGACTCACAGAAAAACCTCGGCAGTCCCTCGGAACCCAGGAGTTTACCCTTTGGTACGTTTCGTAGCCTCAGAGTACGCTCTGTAGAGGTTTCGGAAGAACCACCGCGATCATGCGATGATTGACTCTCTCGCTTCGACCCGTATAGTACGTATCGTATCTTTGAAACGATACTTATACGTACCCTATGCTAATATTTAGATTTGAAGGACGAAGTGAATCTACTGTGTCTGTTCGACGCGATAATCGCACGCTTCGCGACGCGTTTCTATCTCTGCGCGACGCAGTTCTCTAAATTTTACAAAATCGTGTCGTACCGACACACGGCGCCTTCCACTCGCCGTCGCTCCTAAATAGTACTCGCGACTTGCTCGCTGCAAGTAATCTACACTGACACTAGTAATTCTTCACCTCGGAATTGATAATTAAACATTTCTCGATCAATCTTTAGGCGAGTGAAGATTATGTAATTTCGTTTGACTACTACGCGGTCACGTCCGAGAGTCACGGAGCTTTATATAAAACGTTTCGACAGTGCCACGGCGCGGTTTGCACTCGTGACTCCTCGGTTTGAGGCGCGTACGCGTTGAGAGCAGGAAGGACGGTTTGCCTTGCTCTGCCGAGTCGGTTTGACTCCTCGAACGGATACCGTGTTTCGTCGAACAGACACAATTCTTAAACGCGTGTTTCTCGGACCGCTTCCAGACGTAGAGTGCTCGATCGCTGGCTCGCATCGACCTCCTTCGATCATTATCGAGTGGGGATCGATGCGTGCGCAACTCGACAAGGATCGCGATATCTCGCGATCCCTCACTATCTCCGGACTCGCGAACAACGTAGTATGGTACGGTGGTGGGGTCGTATCGCCGACCGATACGTGCGGTATATGTGTATGTAACCGATACGGTTACATATTACCCCCACCTCCACTTTCGAGTGTTACGTATGGAGACGTTTCTCCACGTTCATTTCGATTAGAAGTTCTAATCTCTTTTTCTGAGAACGAAAAGCGTCCCAACAGGCCCCTTGTTTAATGATTGTACTCCGGCTGGACGCAACTGGCACAAAGCATGGTTCAGTAACAGCACCGTACGATTTCCTAAATTGGAAATCTTCAAAACATCCCCTTCTGGAATGTTTTGCCAAGACAGTCTTTGATAGGAAACATCCTGGCTAACCCTTCATTTTACCCCTATAAACAAAAGATCCAGCTGCAAACCTTAAATTCACTTGAAACGACAAATACGAGTACGCGACCGTAAAATAAAACAGATTCATTCCCCTCTCATTTTTAGGGTATATAAACCCATGAATTTTCATCCTCTTCGGTTAGTCGAGAAGCGGTTCAGAAGTGATTCGGTCGCGGTATAGTAATCATGCAGTCACGTCGCGTTACACGCGTAAGAGTCAGTTCTAGTGAGATCGGGTAAAAGTCCCTTTCGAATCAAACGTAACCTTATAGAATCCGTTAGTTCGTGTATATTCTATTTGTCTTTCAACAATCGCTCTCCGACCCCGCATTGCCAGTGCGTCAACACCGTGCATCACTAGGTAACAATATCTCTAATTGTACACTTACCACATTCACTCGCGACACAGACAATTACACTTGTAACTATTCCAATTCGGAATAAATTGTCTTGTTTGTTAACTCGCGTAATCTACAACCCTTAATTATTGCCTAATATCCTAATCTAATAATTGAACGTTCCCACATGATACAATCTTACCGCTCGGATTGTATCAATTGAATTATATATAAGTTACGAGGCTTACTAATCCTAATTCAAATCAACAAAGATTTCAATATTAACTAATAATAGAAACCATATTCCTGGGGTAACAACCCCTCGCCGGCCTCTCGCGTTGCTCGCAGCCCTGGCTCGTAACAAAACTGGTGACAGCGGTGGGATGCATTCAATTATTTTAGGATCGCTTTAATTTTTGGGTTTTTACAAGTTAAATTACTCGTAACTGAGTATCGACAATATACTAGTTTTCGCTAGTCACGTCGTAATATTATAAGCAATATACTAGTTTTCGCTAGTTACGCTTTTATTAAAAAATTATATACTAGTTTTCGCTAGTTACGTTTTAAAAAAAATGCTGAACGGAATAGCAAATACTTCTAACGCTGACATAATGAACTTGACGGTATCACTTGCAAATTCTATGTCGCTGTTGACGCAAAGGACATGTTTACAAAACGTTACTTCGACAATTCCGACTTTTAATGGGGAAGACCCACCCTTGTCTCGTTTCGCGCAGACTATAGAGGACGGGTTAACGTTGATTCCTGAGGGTACGGAAACCGAGTATCTAGCAATTGTTCTTACTAAACTCGTCGGGCCAGCACGTAGAAGCACATTAGAGCACAAGTTTACGACCGCAAAAGCATTAATTCAGCACTTAAAGAAAAGATTCGCGCCTGGCAAAAGTTTGTCATATTTCCAAGTAGAAATCGCGAAGTTACGCATCCGCGAAGGTGAGAGCCTACGACAATACATCGATAGGACAAGCCACCTAGTCTATTGTACGCGCGGAGCCATTAAGGAAAAATACGAGGTCCACGCTGAAGAATTCATCAAGGAAATGGAAAAGGACGTTCTGGAAAACTTCATCGATGGATTACCGGATCGTATTGCCTTGAAGGTGTCGGCTCTCCTAAAAGATACAGAAAATCTGGAGGAAGCTTACGACGCTGTGCTGCAAATAGATAAAAAACTAAGAAATCGAAGACAATCGCCTCGGAATGAATCACCAGCAAGGTGGTCCCGCCGAGATTCTTTCGACCAAGATCCTCGTTATCGCGAACTTGAAGTGTCGTATCCTCTATCTTCGAGCAGATATGATCGACACAGAGATCGACGCACGAGACCATCTGGTTTTGAGGAGGAAAGAGAAGAACGCGCTTCTGCCTGGACCTTGCGTCACAGGAGCCCCTCACACTCCCCCTCTAATCGCTCCGAGTCATCAATGGGTGATGACGGAGAAAAACGGTATACGATTCTAAAGGGTACCGATAAAAATCGCATGTCAAACATGTATTGTTGGCATTGCGGAACTTCCGGGCACGACGGGAAATTCTGCAGGAATCGTCACCGTAGCCCGCGATTCCGACGAGATTCGCGAGATTCGCGAGATTCGTCCGTGGAATCAAAGAAATTTTTAAACTACGATCGCGCTCACCGTACAGGCGACACGATGAGCGAAAAGAAAGAAGATCGCCCAAGATCCGTCCGCTTCGAAGAGAAACCCTCATCAAGGAAGCACCTGCACCACGGATAAAAATTACGATCCCAGAACTGGAATCAGGAACGGGAGAATTTTTAATTGACGGTGGAGCGTCCGTAAATTTGGTAGTCCTCGACGCTCTAGAAAGAACAGCAGAGATTTCACGAGAGGAAATCGAAATAACTGGACTCACCACAACCCCGATTTTCACCGTAGGGACGACAATTCTTCATATCCATGAAGCCCCAGCAATATTTTACGTAGTAAAACACCTTGCCATAGAAGCAGATGGACTAATCGGAAGCCCATTCCTAAAACAAGAACAGGCTGAGATTTCCTATTACCATGGAACACTGGTATTAAAGAACAAACCTATCAGGCCTATTCGATTTTCAAATTATTTAGAAGCACCAGAAAAACCAACTAAACACCGCATTCCAGCAAGAACCTCACAACAAATCGCTATTCACATAGCTAACCCGAAGATCAAGGAAGGCTACTTGCCTCGCATAAGAACACATGACCAATTGTACATAGGAGAAGCAGCTGTCATAAACGATCAAGGAAGGTGCCATGTTATGGCAACCAACACCAGCGAGGAAGACCTGGATATAGAAATAGAACCACAAATTTTGGAACCCTATGACATTGTAAGCACTTCGGACGAAGACATCTACTCAGAGGTACAAGGTCATGCTAATTTCAACAACAGAGAAGATAGGGCACAGGGAATCTCCCAAATGTTAAATCTCAAGCACTTGAACAAAGAGGAACTGTGCAGCATCACTGCTCTGTTAAAGGAGTTTCCCGACCGATTTTACCTCCCCGGAGATAAGCTAGGGAAGGCCTCCGATTTCAAACATTCCATACACACGACCGACGAAATTCCAATAAACACAAGACAATATCGCTATCCTCCGATACATCAACATGAGATAAAAAGGCAGATAGACGCATTACTATCCGAAGGAATAATAACTCCGTCGAAATCCCCATATAATTCACCTTTGTGGATTGTACCTAAGAAACCGGATGCACAGGGAAACAAACGTTGGCGTATGGTCATAGACTTCCGTGCGCTTAATGATAAAACAATTTCTGATAAATACCCGCTACCACAGATTACAGAAATATTAGATCGTCTCGGTGGAGCTAAGTACTTCTCCGTTTTCGATCTCGCAAATGGTTTTCACCAAATAGAGATGGACCCGAAAGATAGGCAGAAAACAGCCTTTACCACACCTAACGGACATTATGAATTTTCACGAATGCCGTTTGGTTTAAAAAATGCACCACCCACCTTCCAACGCCTCATGGATCAAGTACTAACTGGACTTCAGGGAACGGACGTGTTCGTTTACCTGGACGACATTGTGGTTTACGCATCATCACTACATGAACACAACGTTAAAGTCAGGAAATTATTCAATCGTTTACGAGAACATGGCTTAACCCTTCAGACCAATAAATGTGAATTTTTACGGAAAGAAGTTACTTACCTTGGACACATTATTTCAAGACAAGGAGTAAAACCTGACCCCAGAAAATTAAAAGCCGTCAAGGATTTTCCAACACCCACCAATCAGAAGAATATACAACAATTTTTGGGATTAGTAGGATACTACAGACGATTCATATCAGATTTCACCACTAAGGCAAAACCATTGATTAGCCTCTTGGGAAAAGGAATAAAATTCAAATGGACAGAAGAACAGGAAAACAGCTTTAAACAATTACGTGAAGAACTTTGCCAAGAACCTATTTTACAATACCCCGACTTCAGCAAACCATTCATCGTTACAACGGATGCATCAGAACATGCCATTGGAGCCGTGCTTAGTCAAGGCGAGATTGGAAATGATCTGCCGATTGCTTACGCGTCGCGCAGCCTCAATAAAGCAGAGAAAAATTACTCGGCTACAGAAAAGGAATGTTTACGGAAGACCATATGTTTACGGAACCAAATTCACTCTTGTGACAGATCACAGACCTCTAGTTTGGCTACATTCTGTAAAAGATCCGACATCAAGACTCATGAAGTGGAAATTGAGACTTCTGGAGTACGATTATCAGGTTATCCATAAATCCGGAAAAACGAATATGAACGCAGATGCTCTTTCACGCAACCCTACCATTTCTTGTTTACCACTTATTCCACGTGAACTTCGAGATCCCGATTTCAAGACCCAACTACCGAAGACACATGAAGACAGACCGGATTCAATTGGACAACGTATCAGACAATTACGTCGAGACCGAGAAAAACGACCGAAATATCAGGAAACAAGCAGTTCAGATGAAAGAGAAGAGCCCGCTCTTGGAAAAGTGCGACACTCTCCCATAATAAACAAAAATCGGTCCCTTCCGAGCCTATCTAGAGAAGTGTTGATGCCAGATGAAGACCAGGATACCACACACCAGTTTTTACCCGCAGCAAACTCCACAGAAATTTTTTCTACAGATAAGAACCAAAGCTTATCTGATGATTTAATTTCGTTTGAAGAACCGCTCGAAAATACAGTTATTGAAAATACAAACAATTTGCAAGTGGATCCACCTAATATACTGCAGGAACAATCAGACAGAACAGATGGAATTTTACAACCCACCATAATCCGGCTACCCACAAGCGAAACAAGTGCAAGGCAGTTACCTGACCGTACAGCAGACCCTTACCCATTCTTTGACACCGCTACCGACAGTTCTTCCACCGAAACTGACCTGGAAGCGCCGCCAGAACCAAAACAAAAGATTATCGTTTCTTCAAACACCCTCACAGCAAAAGAAGACAATTACGTGCACTTTATATCAGCCGACTGCAATTTAATAACTCCCATCGGAAAATTACTCTTGGACACCGAATTAATAAACAAACAGGAATTTCTAGCTGCAGGACCAAAGAAGGGACAAGTTGTAATTTCAAACAACGGATTATTTAAAATATTCAGCATAATAATTTCCGACAATTTTTATGATAAACCAAATAGAATGGACATAGTCAACGGATTGAAAACTCTCCAACCAGCTTTAAAAGAAAACAGGATCGATTCATTTCGAATATCAGCCACCGGAGATTTGCATAAATTGCCACTCAACGAATTTTTCAATACATTGGAAGAGACCTTCACAGAGCAAATTCCTCAAATCACAATATGCAATTGCATTATCACCACACCTTCTGCAGAAAATAGACAAGAGATTATTCACGAAGCACACGATAGTTTAATCGGAGGACATAAAGGAGTCACAAAAACCTACAATCGTATTCGAGCAAGATTTCATTGGCCACACATGCGCAATGAAATTCAAGATTACATCCGAAAATGCAAAAGTTGCCAGGAACAAAAATTAGTCCGTGTAAAAACTCGTCAGCCTATGCTGATCACCGACACACCTTTGGACGCATTTGATAAAATTTCTCTGGATACCGTTGGACCATTACCAGTCACACCAGGAGGCAATCGATACATTCTTACTATGCAGGATAATTTAACCAAATACTGTATTGCAGTAGCAATACCCAACATCCGAGCGACTACCATTGCCGATGCTTTCGCAAGGCATTTCATCGCAGTTTATGGAACACCTCGAGCCATATTAACAGACAAAGGAACCAGTTTTATCGGAAGCCTCATGAAAAACTTATCTGAAATTTTCAAAATCAAACAGATCACTACTTCAGGATACCGACCGCAAACCAATGGATCATTAGAACGAAGTCACATCGTACTCACGGAATATCTCAAGCATTACATGAATAGTTACGAAGACTGGGATTTGCTAATTCCTTTTGCAATGTTCACTTACAATACCTCAGTTCATGAAGCCACCAATTTTACACCATACGAATTAATTTTTGGTAAACAAGCTCGGGAACCAACCTCATTCCCAACTGGTACGAACTTGAAAACATATGGAGACTATTTAACAGAGTTAATAACCAACATAGTCCGAATACATAATCTGGCAGGCAGTAAAAATGGTGCGGAGGGGCGTCCGCCCCCGTAACAACAAAGCCATCCGCCGAATCAACACCATCTCTGGGAAGTAACAAAACACCAACAATTTTCAACCTTTTCCACCATAGCAGTGATGACGACATTCCTACTCTTTGTTGCCTTAATCATCATCAAATTCCGAATATTTTGGAAACAACCAAATAGTGTCCAAGAACAAAAAGAAACAAACGAGATAGAGGAAGAACAAACACAGGCCTCGCATGCAGATGTCAAACCCTCTGCGTCGATCTTCTAAGGAGCAGGACCTACCCCCACCCTTCAGCAAGAGAGATAAGAGCATCCAGCCCTATATAAGCAGAACACCGATCCCTAGCAGCACATAGTCTCAGAACCAATGAGCCAGAACGCATCCACGCAAACTGAACCATCGGAAGGACGATCTAGTATCGCGATTCAGACAGGACAAAGCGAGTGCTGGGAAAAACCCAATAGAACGGGAAAAATCCTCACTGCTCGACAAGGAACAAGGAAAGTTAAGGAAACTACAGCTCACACCCAAACCGACCAACGGAAGCGACCGTACCACAGCATCGAACTATTCGAAGTCACCGACCGAAACATCCGAGACTGGACCCCGGGAGAACCATGCCGGAAAAAGGGAGCAGCCTAAAACTCATCGGTTCCCGTAAGGTGGAAGCTTCTTTCCGCTGCATCGTCCGTGAGGTCGAAGACCAGACAACCGTCTGGATCACAGCGGAGGAACACCCAGAGGAAGTGGTGGACTCCTTCAGGGCCTTTGTCAACCACATGGCACAACGGCACCACCTATGCATACCGGTGCTGGCAGCGATCAAGCCGGGTCTACTCGTGGCCGTGCGGGATGGTCCCGTCTGGCTGAGGGGCGAAGTGAGGGAGGTCGACGAACGAGCCGTCTCCATCTTTCTGGGCGACCGTGGTACCATCACGGTTCGGGAGATCGCCCAACTCTGGATTCTCCCGCCACGTTTCCGGACCTTGCCCTGGCAGGCAGTAAGAATGGTGCTGAGGGGCGTCCGCCCCCGTAACAACAGAGCCATCCACCGGATCAGCACCATCTCCAGGCTGGTAATGAGGGACCGAAGAGGCTACGCTAGCGGAGTGACCGTCACTAGTAGTGGCCACGCCGAGGGCCACCTCCTGTTGGACCGTCTACCGGATCAACCCCCACTGGATGTTGCGGAACACTGGATTCAAATGGGCTACGCAGTCGAGACCACAACCAACCCTGAACGACACCTCCAACAGTAGAAGACCACATATAAATATAAGTACACTACATACTACACTACACTACACTACACCCGGCATTTTTCTTTACCATAGCTCTCAGGACGTTTTTCTTTCTCAGATCGAAAGCATCACGCGAACCGCGATGTTTCATTTAAGGGGGGAGATGTTACGTATGGAGACGTTTCTCCACGTTCATTTCGATTAGAAGTTCTAATCTCTTTTTCTGAGAACGAAAAGCGTCCCAACAGGCCCCTTGTTTAATGATTGTACTCCGGCTGGACGCAACTGGCACAAAGCATGGTTCAGTAACAGCACCGTACTTCTGGAATGTTTTGCCAAGACAGTCTTTGATAGGAAACATCCTGGCTAACCCTTCATTTTACCCCTATAAACAAAAGATCCAGCTGCAAACCTTAAATTCACTTGAAACGACAAATACGAGTACGCGACCGTAAAATAAAACAGATTCATTCCCCTCTCATTTTTAGGGTATATAAACCCATGAATTTTCATCCTCTTCGGTTAGTCGAGAAGCGGTTCAGAAGTGATTCGGTCGCGGTATAGTAATCGTGCAGTCACGTCGCGTTACACGTGTAAGAGTCAGTTCTAGTGAGATCGGGTAAAAGTCCCTTTCGAATCAAACGTAACCTTATAGAATCCGTTAGTTCGTGTATATTCTATTTGTCTTTCAACAATCGCTCTCCGACCCCGCATTGCCAGTGCGTCAACACCGTGCATCACTAGGTAACAATATCTCTAATTGTACACTTACCACATTCACTCGCGACACAGACAATTACACTTGTAACTATTCCAATTCGGAATAAATTGTCTTGTTTGTTAACTCGCGTAATCTACAACCCTTAATTATTGCCTAATATCCTAATCTAATAATTGAACGTTCCCACATGATACAATCTTACCGCTCGGATTGTATCAATTGAATTATATATAAGTTACGAGGCTTACTAATCCTAATTCAAATCAACAAAGATTTCAATATTAACTAATAATAGAAACCATATTCCTGGGGTAACAACCCCTCGCCGGCCTCTCGCGTTGCTCGCAGCCCTGGCTCGTAACACGAGATTACCCGTGCAACACGCAGTATCGATGCATGGTAATCTCGAACACTACCGAATCGAGTACGGAGAACAACAACCGAAAACGTTAAACTAAATGCAGTCTTTTTCCAAAATTACATGTACGTTAAACTGAAACGCAGTAACACTATAACGAGAAGAAAAAAAATAAAATCAGTCTTTTATCGCTTTACGCAAAAACATAACGCAAAAAATCATAACGCACAAGCAAAAAAAAAATTTTGCACTTAAAGCAGTAATAATGTCACGTAAATAAACACTCGCTTTACGCAAAGAACCTAACGCAAAAGATCATAACGCAAAAGATCATAACGCAAAAAACCAAAAAAAAAAATTTTTGCACTTAACGCAGTAATGATATCACGAAAATAAACACTTGTTCTGGTCGCTTTACGCAAAAAACATAACGCAAAAGTCATAACGCAAAAATCATAACGCAAAAAACAAAAAAAAAATTTTTGCACTTAACGCAGTAATGATATCACGAAAATAAACATTTGTTCTGGTAATGATATCACGAAAATAAACACTTGTTCTGGTCGCTTTACGCAAAAAACACAACGCAAAAAACAAACAAAACAAAAAAAAAAAAAAAAATCTTTGCACTTGGTCGCATTCTTATAGAATGAATAATGAGGAGGAAAAAAAAATGTATATATAAACAGGCTAAACACTAATTTCACGCTGGGAACACAGCCGCGCACTTATTTTTCCCCTTTTGGGGATTCCAAGAGTTCCTCGATGAGACTCTCGGTTATGTTTAACAGGCCTAGTGGGTCCCGTGCATCCACGGGCGGCACTGGAAGCCGCGGGTCCGGATCCAGGTCACTGGAGGTCCAGGATATGTCCGGGTCCTCGGTTTCCTGTTGCTGTTGTTGCCGCTGTTCGTCTGTATTCAGTGGGATTACCTCCCACGACATCTCCAATTCCTCTGGGACTGGGCCCCTTGCCTCTGGCGTACCAGGTCGTGTGGAGTTCGGAGTGGGTGACCTCTGTGCGGTGCCCCGTCCAAGGCTTGACCAGCTTCGGTGGGCCCTTTCCGGCCCTCCTTTTGGCGTCTGGGTCTGGGCTGGTATTCGGCTGACCCTTGCCTGGGACGCCACTCCGCGGGCGTAGCGCCGCTTCCTCCACCGTCCTGTCTTCCACGGGCCTGCGGTGAGCGTGGTCAGTTCGTGGGGTGGAGGGTTGTGGAACTTGATGTCCACCCCGGTCTGTGTTGGCCGACTGACCATGGCCCAGGCTGCATAGGCTTGGTTGCGGGCGTCCGTGGTTTTGCGTTTTACTTGCGACGTTTCCATGGCGCGTACTGATTTGCAAATGCTATTCGCCGGCGTTACCCGTCAGGTTTATATTGGGCTGGTTTTGGGGGTTTCCTGGAATTCCCCACTCGGCTCGACCCTGATGAGATGTACAGCGGATCCTTTGTTGACGTCTCGGTCCTCGTCCGGTGGCTGTCCTTGTTGATGGTAGTGTCGTAAACACGAAGCATGGAATGTGCCACGGATTTCCTTCGTGTTAGGGTTTTCCAGCATGTACGTTGAAGGTCCTTTTTTTCGTACTATCTTGTACGGACCTTCGTACAAATGGAAGAACTTGGCTATCTCTCGGTCGGCGGCATTTGATACCGAGTTGGTCTTTACCAATACATGGTCACCCAGTTCGTATTCTATGTGAATTTTTCCGGTGTTAGCTCGCTCGCACCGCTTCCGTGCTTTGTTTGTCATATGCCGGAACGCGAGCTGTAGCTTGGCGTGATACGGCTCGTCATCTGTCGTTCCAGGCTCGGTGGAGTGATGGACCCATCGTGCCCATGGTCGCATCGGTTTTTTATTCAGCAGGAGTTCGGTTGGCGTGAACCCTGTGCCATCGTGCACCACTTCGTTGCAGCAGGTTTCGATGACGTCGACCCACTTGGCCCAGGAGGCGTGTGCATGGGCTGCCACCGTGCGAATGATCCGTCCGATCTCGCGGTTAACCCTTTCTACCGGGTTGCTCTGGGGGTGTCGGATGGAGGAGAGCACGTGGTGGATGCCTTCTCTCTGGAGAGCTTCCGCCCACTTCCTTGAGGTGAATTGCGTCCCGTGGTCGGTGATGATCTTCTTGGGTTTCCCGTACGTTGGAATGTACCGCGTGAAAATTCGCGCGAGCGTTACGCAGGTAGTTGCGTTCCGCATGGGATACAATTTAACAAATTTTGTGAATAGTTCCTCCACTGCGAGAATATATCTGACTCCCCCCCTTGAAATCGGCAACGGGCCGTAGAAATCGATAGACAACACGTCGAGCGGACACTTCGGTATGATACTCTGCATATCGGCATGGGTCGCGTGTGTAGGAATTTTGACTCGTTGGCATGTATCGCACGTGGATACCAGTTTTCGCACATGTCGATGTAGTTTCTGTACGTAAAAAGATTCAGATATGAGTCTTACAGTTTTATCTCCACCAACGTGTGCGTAAACTTCGTGTATCTCACGTATGAGATTGTCACGTAAAGCTGCGGGGATGACCGCTCGTTCCCCACCACTTTTGTTCACGTGATACAACGTGCTATTATAGAGACGATACCTAGATTTTTCGTTAGTGCCTTGTTTTACGCACTTTTCGCGAATGTGACGCAATTTATCGTCCTTCTGCTGCCATTCGGGTAGCCGCGACGGGCAAGTGCTGTCAGAATTGGTATACAAGTCTGTCGATCTGCCCTCTCTCCACTGGGCATGTTATGCAATCGACTCATGGTATCTGCCGGGATGTTTTCTTTCCCTGGGCGGAACTGTATTTCTAGATGGTAGTCTTGTATCGACAATATCCACCGAGTAAGGCGTTGGTTTAACAGCTTGCTATTCATGAGGAACGTAATGGCTTTGTGATCGGTGAAAAGTACGATCGTAGCCCCGTACAAGTACGTCCTCAGCTTCCCTAGCGCCCATACTATTGCCAGGAGCTCTTTCTCGGTGGTGAAATATGCCAATTCCGGCCCTTTTAGTGTTCGGCTCGCGAAGGTGATTGGTCTTAGTTCGCCGTTCGCGTTATTTTGCTCAATTACTGCTCCGATTGCTGACGAACTCGCATCCGTGGATAGGAAGAACGGTTTACGCGTATCCGCGTATTGTAATACCACCTCGGTACAAAAAGTGCTCTTTATTTTTCGAACGTCGCTTGCAACGTGTCGTTCCATGTCCAGCGTTGTCCCTTTTTAAGCAGGGCGAGCAGCGGTGCCGTGGTCTCGGCATGCTTATCGGTGAATTTGCTATAATAGTTCACAAGCCCGAGGAAGCCTCGTAGTTGTTTGACGTTTCGAGGAGATGGAAACGCACGGATTGCGGCGAGTTTTTCGGGATCTTGTTTGAGGCCTTCTGTCGATAAGATGTGCCCGAGGAATTTTATTTCGCGCCTCATGAATTTACATTTCTCGAGGTTTAGCGTGACATTATGGTCCCTTAACCGTTTTAATAGGGCGGAAAGATGTTTGATATGTTCCTCGAATGTTGTAGAGAAACAAAGGATATCATCGATGAAATTGACGACGTATCCATCCATGCCCTCGAGAATTTGCCTCAGCGCTCTCACAAGGCTTGCGCTACTTGTCTTGAGGCCGAAAGGTGTCACTACGTACTCGTAACACCGCCCGCGGTACAAGAAAGCCGTGTATTTCCGCGAAGCTTTATTCAGGGGCACTTGCCAGAAACTGTTGGTCAAGTCGAGGCTCGTCAGATAATCCACTCTCTGGAAACGTTGGAAGATCGCATCTGGAGTCTCTGACATCTCGTGATCGTCGACAAGATATTCGTTTAGCTTCCTCGCATCGAGACAGAGTCGTAGCGTCCCGTTTTTCTTCAGCACCGGCACCACCGGGTTCAAGTACGGGCTGGTGCTCGGTCGGATGATATCGTTCTTTAACATTCTTTGGATCTCCGCATCTGCCGCTTCCATATGCTTTAGCGGTATCGGATACGTCCGGCTGCAGTATGGCTTAGAAATTTTCACGTGTAGGTGATGCTCGTAACACGCTACTCTTCCTATTTCCTCCCTCCATACTTCTGGAAAGGCCTTGATGACACGACGCAGCGCGGATTTTTCTGCTGGCGTCGCTGGCACGGTTTTTAGGAGGTGAGTTAACGTCTCGCTCGCCGTCCTTTTCAGCTTGTCCGTTCGTTCCGTGGCTTCTCCCACCGTTCTTATCTTCGGGTCAGCTGGTTCCGTTTCTTCGGACATTTTGATTGTAATTTGCCCGTCCCTGGTGTTTAACGAGAGCGAGTCTTGCTGGAAATTTACCGTAGCCTGTGCCTGTCTCAGCGCGTCGACGCCGAGAATCATCTCGCAAATCAGTCCAGGTACAATCACTGCCGACGTCTCGATCGTCTTATCGTTATGGCTGAGAGTCACCCAGATTTGTTTTTTCAATCTGGCCGACCTGCTTCCCGTCGCTCCAATTACAACGGCCCCCGTCACCGGCAATGTTGGGCACGTGCGCAGTTGATCTTGGTGCGACGTGTACCATGCCTCTGAAACCGCTGTGACCGTACTACCCGTATCCACGAGGGCTCTGACTGGAATGCCCTCGACTTTCAACGGCACTTCCGGACAGCGATTTGCTTCTTTACATGGTGGTGGAGATCCCTCGTCCTCTTGGAGCTCCTGGCGCGTGTCCGGAAACAGCGAGCCGATGGTCAGATGGACATTTTCCCCGTGTGCGTTCGAGGAGATACCTCTCGTCTGAGGGGGGGAACTACTCAGACGAATCGCTGAGGCTCCCCTTAGTCGTTTTCCGCGGTCGCTTCCAAGTCAGGGGCGTCCGCCTCCTCTTCAGGAACGTCTTCGTCAATTTGCGCCGTTCGGATGCGATTTGGCGTCGAATCCCTCGGTCGATCTGGTGGCCGCCTGTAGTCTTGCCAGGGACGAGTAGTTTCGTACCTCGGTCTCTGGTATTCTGCTGCGGGTCGCGGATGTTCGGTCATCTGACGTTGACCTTCCCGGTTGGGTCGGGCATGGCTCATGTTAAATGGAGTCGACCGAGTCGGGTTCGTTGTAGGTTGGATTACCCTCTCATTGGCCGTGCGGACATTCCAATCTCGAACGTGGTTTGAACGTTCCTCCTGCTTTGGGCGATTCACGGTTCCCCCGTTATCGAACCGCTCGAGCAAGGCTAAGAATGCGTCGACCGTGCTGATATTTTGGCCGAGAACGCAGTCATCCACTGCCTGGGTGTAGTGCCTGGCCAGCATCTGGACGATCTCTTCGTCCGCTGGCCGTGGAATCAGATCGCGTGCTGTACCGATGAGTTTCATCGCGTAGGCGACTCGAGATACGCCTGATTCAGTGCGATGTACCCCTATATTGAGATTGTCCCGCACTTTCCGTTGGATTGCTGAACTCCAAAACCGGTCCCGGAGCGCCTGTGAGAATTGTGCCCAAGAGGTAACTTGCTCGGACACAATATCCCACCATTCGCCTGCGATGCCTCGCAATGATTGTCCGAGGATGAACTTTAACTCATCGTCGGGGAGGCGTGCTGCTTCAATGAATCTTTTCATCTCTCTTAGGTACTTGGCCGGCCTTTCGGTAGCCTTGCCCTCGAAGGTTGGCATTTGTGGCTTCACCATGAAGGGGCGGCTACTCGGTGCCAGGGTCGCATCAAAGCGCACAGAATCGTTTGGGGCCCATCTTGAATCCATGGAATCACGTCGCAAGCGGCGCGTCGCATCGAAATCCGGCGCCCCATGCAGATCGCTTCGCTGATTGTCGAATCGGTGACTTGTGTTTCTGGTTTCTTCGGCATCGGCGACCCGATGAGACGCAATTTGCCTCCGGAAATTTGCGAGACAGTCCCGTACCTCGTCGCGTACATCTGCGACGCGTTGTGCGTGCGTCTTTGCATCGCGGTCCAACCGTGCCTCTATCTCACGTCGAAAATCGCGCAATTCCGCGCGGTATTCCGTTACTCGTTCGTATACCTCCTCAACTTCGACTTGGGCGTTCAGCCGTTCTTGGAGCCTTCCCATTTGCTCTTTCAGTCGAGCAACTTCGGCCTGCAGCTCGCGAATTGCGGCAGAAGTAAGTCCTGCAGCAAGGACGTTAGATAACCCGGTCGAACGTACCTCGTTTGTGGTGGTGGGGACCGGCGCGGAAACATCCCCGAGTTCACCGCCGGACGGACCCGGGGGCGGTGTTCTTACAACGCGCGGGTTGTTTGGCATGTTCTCTACCTGGGTGTTGCTCGCGTCAGGTGTATCGTTATTCCCTAGCAGTGCCGCTTTTCCACGAGATCGAAGCTTACTCATACCCTGTTTCTATAGGATCTCGCTCGTCCAGACCAGACCGCCCCACGTTGGGCGCCAAATATGTAACCGTTCTTTCCTACCGTTTCTACCGATTCGCGTACGCTGTTACTCGTATCTCTACTTCGCGTCTCGAGACTATCCCTAACCGTCTCGCAGGGCCGGTTACTACCCTAATTTCTCGAAGCCTGCACGTTTGCGAGCAGGAATGGATTCGTGCCTCCAGGCACTGGAAAGCGGCGAGGTATGGACGAGTTAAATGAGATATTCGTAGCCCAGATAAGGTAACAAAAGATGATATATTCTCGTAAGAACCGTCGTGTGTGTTTGGATACAGTTAATTCCAGGTACCGTGTGGAACAATAGGTCGGCCTCCCGTGCCGACGGCTCGCGACACATAAACAAAGTATTATGAACGCGTGAAAAACGCTCGCGGTACGCTCGCTCGACTCTACGCCCGGTTTTCGGAATCGGTTTAGAAAATCACTCAGCACGGATCGCGCCCCGCGAAAAGCAGTTCGTGACCCGTCTGACCGTCCCTACACTCGGCCGGATAATCGTACGAGTGATCAGGATGGAGACAAACACGAAATCGCCGTCACTCCACGCTTCCAATGATTCTGCTCTTCGGCACGTAATCATGGCCTCCAAGCAGTCTCGGGCGAGGCGGCGGCAGAGTGTCAGTGACCGTGCAAAGTCCGATCGCTCCTATCTGACCCGAAATCCGCGATCGAACGACGTCGTACCCGTCAGACCATCCAGGCACCTGGACGATGTTCGGACAAGTGGCCTGAGTGGAGACGCACACTAAACCTTGGTCACTCCACGGGACTCACGAGTCTACCCTTTGGCATGATACATGGCCTCGGAGTATTCTCGGATATTGGTCACGGCAGAGTGTCCTCGATCGTGCAAGGCGCGATCGTCTCGATTCTGTAGAGACGTGCACTAAACCTCGATTATTCCACGGGACCTATAAGCTCACCCTTTGGCACGATACGTGGCCTCGGAGTGATCTCGGACAAAGGTCACGACAGAATACTCGGGATCGTGCGATGCTCTTTCGTACCGATTCGGGGGAGACTCGCACTAAACCTCGGTCGCTCGACGGGACCCAGGAGTCTACCCTTCGGCACGATACGTGGCCTCGGAGCAAGCTCTGATAAGGTCACGACAGAGTAGCCGCGATCGTACGAAGTACAATCGCCTCGAATCTGGTCGAGACCCACACCAAACCTCGGTAATTCCACGGGACCCAGAAAAGTACCCTCTGGCACGGTGCGTGGCCTCGGAGTACCCTCGATTAAGGTCACGGCAGAAAAACCCTGATTGTGCGAAGTGAAATAGTCTCGATCCAGACGAGACTCACAGAAAAACCTCGGCAGTCCCTCGGAACCCAGGAGTTTACCCTTTGGTACGTTTCGTAGCCTCAGAGTACGCTCTGTAGAGGTTTCGGAAGAACCACCGCGATCATGCGATGATTGACTGTCTCGCTTCGACCCGTATAGTACGTATCGTATCTTTGAAACGATACTTATACGTACCCTATGCTAATATTTAGATTTGAAGGACGAAGTGAATCTACTGTGTCTGTTCGACGCGATAATCGCACGCTTCGCGACGCGTTTCTATCTCTGCGCGACGCAGTTCTCTAAATTTTACAAAATCGTGTCGTACCGACACACGGCGCCTTCCACTCGCCGTCGCTCCTGAATAGTACTCGCGACTTGCTCGCTGCAAGTAATCTACACTGACACTAGTAATTCTTCACCTCGGAATTGATAATTAAACATTTCTCGATCAATCTTTAGGCGAGTGAAGATTATGTAATTTCGTTTGACTACTACGCGGTCACGTCCGAGAGTCACGGAGCTTTATATAAAACGTTTCGACAGTGCCACGGCGCGGTTTGCACTCGTGACTCCTCGGTTTGAGGCGCGTACGCGTTGAGAGCAGGAAGGACGGTTTGCCTTGCTCTGCCGAGTCGGTTTGACTCCTCGAACGGATACCGTGTTTCGTCGAACAGACACAATTCTTAAACGCGTGTTTCTCGGACCGCTTCCAGACGTAGAGTGCTCGATCGCTGGCTCGCATCGACCTCCTTCGATCATTATCGAGTGGGGATCGATGCGTGCGCAACTCGACAAGGATCGCGATATCTCGCGATCCCTCACTATCTCCGGACTCGCGAACAACGTAGTATGGTACGGTGGTGGGGTCGTATCGCCGACCGATACGTGCGGTATATGTGTATGTAACCGACACGGTTACAACCCTATCCTATCCTCAATCCTTTTTTTTTTTTTTTTTTATCGTGAGGAAATGTTTTATACATACCCCGTCTCCCTGGGGGAAGCCGGGGTTATGTGGGATTCTCTCCGGGGGGCGGAGCCCCCGGAGACTACCCACTAAAACCTCACGCCCACCTAAGCTACATGGGAGGTGCCTGGATCACGCGAGTACTCAACAGGACGCCTCCCAGCTAATACATGCCACCCCGGGGGAGGGGGTTAGCCTCCCCCACTGCCTACTCTATAAGACCCCGGGCGGAGGGACCCGCCCGGTGTCCCCATCCCTGGAGCCTTCGGATTGGGCTTCCCGAGCCCCAGCTCGGTCCACCCACAGCTCCCGGAGTCCTCGTGCCCCGCTCGGGGCCGGTGTCCCGAAGGAACCGGCCCCGGCCGAGGCAAGAAGACGCCGCCACCGGAAGGAAGGGCCGTCGGAGGCGTGATCCGGCACGCCCCGACCCTTCCTCACCCAATACCCCCCACGGATCCCCCTCCCCAATCGGGGAGGGACGGACCGACACCCCCCCAAACCGGGAAACTAACCCGGGGGGTGTCGGCCTATCACGGGGGGAGCTGTGCTCCCCCCCGGGGGCCCGGGTCAGCTCACGCCCCGGGCCCCCAAGTTCGCCGCCCCCAATGGTGGGGGCATAACAGGGCGCGGGGGAACCCCCCGCGCCAACCCCACTCCGCCCCCCACCACCGGGGGCACACGTTGACGCGGGGGAGACCCCCGCGCCCTCCCAACCCTCTCCGCCCCCCTCCTGGGGGGCACACGTCGGCGCGGGGGTCGTCCCCGCGCCCAAATACGCCTCGCGGAGCCCGGGTCCCGTTCCCGGGCCCGCTCGGCGGCCTCCTTCTGCTGAATAACTTCATCGCAGAAGGAGGCCAATCCTATCCTCAATCCTATGCTATCCTCAATCCTATCCTATCCTCTATCCTATCCTATCCTCAATCCTGTCCTATCCTCTATCCTAGCCTATCATATCCTATATCCTATCCTATCCTCAATCCTATCCTATCCTCTACCCTATCCTATCCTCTATCCTATCCTATCCTCTATCCTATCCTATCCTCTATCCTATCCTATCCTCTATCCTATCCTATCCTCTATCCTATCCTATCCTCTATCCTATCCTATCCTCTATCCTATCCTATCCTCTATCCTATCCTATCCTATCCTATCCTCTATCCCATAATATCCTCAATCCTATGCAATCCTCTATCCTATCCTCTATCCTATCCTATCCTCTATCCTATCCTATTCTGTATATTATCTTATCCTCTATACTATCCTGTACTCTATTCTATCCTATCCTCTATCTCATCCTATCCTCTACCCTATCATATCCTCTATCTTATCCTATCCTCTACCCTATCCTGTCCTCTATAATATCGTATCCTCCATCCTATAATATCATATATACTATCCTATCCTCTATCCTATCCCATCCTCTATCCTATCCTATCCTCTATCCTATCCTATCCTATCCTATCCTCTATCCTATCCTATCCTATCCTATCCTCTCCTATCCTATCCTCTATCCCATAATATCCTCAATCCTATGCAATCCTCTATCCTATCCTCTATCCTATCCTATCCTCTATCCTATCCTACTCTCTACCCTATCCTATCCTCAATCCTATGCTATCCTCAATCCTATCCTATCCTCTATCCTATCCTATCCTCAATCCTGTCCTATCCTCTATCCTAGCCTATCATATCCTATATCCTATCCTATCCTCAATCCTATCCTATCCTCTATCCTAGCCTATCATATCCTCTATCCTATCCTATCCTCTATCCTATCCAATTCTCTATATTATCTTGTCCTCTATACTATCCTGTACTCTATTCTATTATATCCTCTATCTTATCCTATCCTCTACCCTATCCTATCCTCTATCTTATCCTATCCTCTACCCTATCCTATCCTCTATCCTATACTATCCTCTATAATATCGTATCCTCCATCCTATAGTATCATATATCCTATCCTTTCCTCTATCCTATCCTATCCTCAATCCTATCCAATCCTCTATCCTATCCTCTATCCTATCCTATCCTCTATCCTATTCTATCCTCAATCCTATCCTATCCTCTATCCTATTCTATCCTCTATCCTATCCTATCGTCTGTCCTATCCCATCCTCTATCCTATCCTATCCTCTATCGTATCGTATCCTCTATCCTTATCCAATTCTCTGTCCTACCCTCTATCCTATCCTATCCCCTATCGTATCGTATCCTCTATCCTATCCAATCCTCTATCCTATCATCTATCCTATCCTATCCTCTATCCTATTCTATCCTCTATCCTATCCTATCCTCTGTCCTATCCCATCCTCTATCCTATCCTATTCTCTATCGTATCGTATTCTCTATCCTTATCCAATTCTCTGTCCTACCCTCTATCCTATCCTATCCTCTATCGTATCGCATTCTCTATCCTTAACCAATTCTCTATCCTACCCTCTATCCCATCCAATCCTCTATCGTATCGTATCCTCTATCCTATCCAACCCTCTATCGTATCGTATCCTCTATCCTATCCAATCCTCTATCCTATCCAATCCTCTATCCTATCATCTATCCTATCCTATCCTCTATCCTATCCTATCCTCTATCCTATCCTCTCCTCTATCCTGTCCTATCCTCTATCCTATCCTATTCTCTATATTATCTTTTCCTCTATACTATCCTGTACTCTATTCTATCCTATCCTCTATCTTATCCTATCCTCTACCCTATCCTATCCTCTATCTTACCCTATCCTCTACCCTATCCTATCCTCTATCCTATCCTATCCTCTATCCTATCCTATCCTCTATCCTATCCTATCCTCTATCTTATCCTATTCTCTACCCTATCCTATCCTCTATCCTATCCTATCCTCAATCCTATGCTATCCTCAAACCTATCCTATCCTCAATCCTATCCTATCCTCAATCCTATCCTATCCTCTATCCTAGCCTATCCTCTATCGTATCGTATCCTGTATCCCATCCAATTCTCTACCCTACCCTCTATCCTATCCTATCCTCTATCGTATCGTATCCTCTATCCTATCCAATCCTCTATCCTATCATCTATCCTATCATCTATCCTATCCTATCCTCTATCCTATCCTATCCTCTATCCTATCCTATCCTCTATCCTGTCCTATCCTCTACCCTATACTATCCTCTATCATATACTATCCTCTATAATATCGTATCCTACTTCCTATAGTATCATATATCCTATCCTATCCCCTATCCTATCCTATCCTCTATGCTATTCTATCCTCTATGCTATCATATCCTCTATCCTATCCTATCCTCTATCCTATCATATCCTCTATCCTATCCTATCCTCTATCCTAGCCTGTCCTATCCTCTATCCTATCCTATTCTCTATATTATCTTATCCTCTATACTATCCTGCACTCTATTCTATCCTATCCTCTATCTTATCCTATCCTCTACCCTATCCTATCCTCTGTCCTATCCCATCCTCTATCCTATCCTATCCTCTATCGTATCGCATCCTCTATCCCATCCAATTCTCTATCCTACCCTCTATCCTATCCTATCCTCTATCGTATCGTATCCTCTATCCTATCCAATCATCTATCCTATCATCTATCCTATCCTATCCTCAATCCTATCCTATCCTCTATCCTCTCCTATCCTCTATCCTGTCCTATCCTCTATCCTATCCTATTCTCTATATTATCTTATCCTCTATCCTATCCTATCCTCTATCCTGTCCTATCCTCTATCCTATCCTATTCTCTATATTATCTTATCCTCTATACTATCCTGTACTCTATTCTATCCTATCCTTTATCTTATCCTATCCTCTACCCTATCCTATCCTCTATCTTATCCTATTCTCTATCCTATCCTATCCTCTATCCTATCCTATCCTCTATCCTATCCTATCCTCTATCCTGTCCTCTTCTCTATATTATCTTATCCTCTATACTATCCTGTACTCTATTCTATCATATCCTCTATCTTATCCTATCCTCTACCCTATCATATCCTCTATCCTATACTATCCTCTATAATATCGTATCCTCCATCCTATAGTATCATATATCCTATCCTATCCTCTATCCTATCCTATCCTCTATCCTATCTTATCCTCTCCCCTGTCCTATCCTCTATCCTATACTATCCTCTATAATATCGTATCCTCCATCCTATAGTATCATATATCCTATCCTATCCTCGATCCTATCCTATCCTCAATCCTATCCTATCCGCTATCCTATTCTATTCTCTATACTATCCTGTCCTCTATCCTATGCAATCCTCTATCCTATCCTCTATCCTATCCTATCCTCTATCCTATCCTACTCTCTATCCTATCCTATCCTCAATCCTATGCTATCCTCAATCCTATCCTATCCTCTATCCTATCCTATCCTCAATCCTATCCAATCCTCTATGCTAGCCTATCATATCTTCTATCCTATCCTATCCTCTATCCTATCCTATCCTCTATCCTATCCTATCGTCTATCCTATCCTATCCTCTATCCTATCCTATCCTCTATCCTATCCTCTATCCTGTCCTATCCTCTATCCTGTCCTATCCTCTATCCTATCCTATTCTCTATATTATCTTATACTCTATACTATCCTGTACTCTATTCTATCCTATCCTCTACCCTATCCTATCCTCTAGCCTATCATATCCTCTATCCTATCTTATCCTCTATCCTATCCTATCCTCTATACTATCCTATCCTCTGTCCTATCCTATCCTCAATCCTATCCTATCCTCTATCCTATCTTATAATCTATACTATCCTGTACTCTATTCTATCCTATCCTCCATCTTATCCTATCCTCAATCCTATCCTATCCTCTATCCTATAATATCCTGTATCCTATCGTCTATCCTATCCTATCCTCTATCCTATCCTATCCTCTATCCTATACTATCCTCTATAATATCGTATCCTCCATCCTATAGTATCATATATCCTATCCTATCCTCGATCCTATCCTATCCTCAATCCTATCCTATCCTCTATCCTATCCTATCCTCAATCCTATCCAATCCTCTATGCTAGGCTATCATATCTTCTATCCTATCCTATCCTCTATCCTATCCTATCCTCTATCCTATCCTATCCTCTATCCTATCCTCTGTCCTATCCCATCCTCTATCCTATCATATCCTCTATCGTATCGTATCCTGTATCCCATCCAATTCTCTATCCTACCCTCTATCCTATCCTATCCTCTATCGTATCGTATCCTCTATCCTATCCAATACTCTATCCTATCATGTATCCTATCCTATCCT